>NC_057804.1:231248885-231284157 GCF_018294505.1 Triticum aestivum | reverse complement strand
TCACCCTCGCCCCGCCTCCTCCCTTTTCTTCCTCGTTGCGGTAGCCCTTCACTGTGCTGTCGCTCCGCCATTCTTTTCTTCTTCCCAGCGTGCCGCAGGCCTGTTACCTCCACGCCGAGCGCTCTCCGCCACCACGCTTGCCATTATGGCTCCGACGTCAAGCTCTTGGGACAGCTCCACCGTCCGTGATGACCACATCGATTTCCTCAGCAAGACGCGGTGGCTGCCCGGCGAGCATCTTGTGTGAGTCCGTCTTGCGCTAGCGAGGGAGGTTTCGCCGGCGCCGGAGGAAGGCGAGCGAGTAATCTTCTACTCGCACTGCTTGCGCGGTGTCGGCCTCCCCGCGAGCGGCTTCTTCCGTGCATTTCTCGATTTCTACTAGCTTCAGCCGCAGCACCTCACCCCCAACACGGTTGTGCTGCTGTCGGCCTTCGTCTTGTTGTGCGAGGGTTTCCTCGGCGTCCTCCCCACCATCGAGCTCTGGGGGGAGCTCTTCCAATCCAAGCTCGGCACGGTCGTCGCGGGCGTGCCGGCTCCATGCGGCGCCTTCATCGCCATAAGGAAGTCCACCGCTGACAACCCCTTCCCTCCTATCATGCTGATCTAGTCGGTGAAGCTCTGGCAACGTTCTTACTTTTACGTGAAGAACGTTGCCCCGAATGGCGATTATGTCAATTTGCCGGCTTACGTGGCCGGCCCGCCGGCTGCGAGGCCGGCTTCATGGTCCTATCGGGCTAGGTCGCTAACGCCGACTGGAGCTGGTGTCGTCGCCCGGCTTCGGGTGCTGGTCCAGTCGGAGTGCCTGACAGGGCCCGACTTGATCGCCGCCTTCGTCGAGCGCCGGGTTCTTCCGCTTCAGGGCCGCCCTCATCTGATCTGTCAGATGAGCGGCCCCTTCGACCCAAGCTGGCTCAGCACTAGGGAGATGCCTCATGACGAGGTGTCGTACATGGTGAACTACATCGCCAACTGCAAGCTCACCGAGGACTAGCAGTGTGGCAAGGCGCCGTACTCTCGCGTCAATCCACCACCCTTGGTAAATTTTCTTTCTTCCTTGGTTGCCCAATTTTCTTTTCTAGCCGACTCTTGACTAGTCGGTTTGTCTTCAATCATAATCCTCTCCTTCATCCTTCGGCTGGGACTGCGGGGCTGGAGCGCGAGTTTGCCCCCGACCGTGAGGCGAACGACTCCGAGGACGCCGACTTGGGGGCGGCCACCCTGGACAACGACGCCGCGGGGGGCGGCGGCGAGACAGGCAGCTCCGGCTTCACTGCCGGCTTTGACGACTGGCCCAATGATGACGAGGCCGGTCCCATTCCGTGCCGCCAGCCAGCGACCGACCCCCAAGGCATCGGCCCATCCGGTGGTCGACCGCGCGAGGCGGCGCACAGAAGTGCCGAGCGGCGCTGACTCTCATCGGAGGCCGGCCGAAGAAGCCCAAGGGATCCGCGGCAGCGACCAAGTGGGACGAGGCGGCCGCGAAGGCGGCCCGCTTCCGCAAAGTGGTGAAGCAGCCGCAGGCGGTCTCGGTATAAGTTTTGGCCCTTACGCACTTTTTCTTTCTTTCTTTAGTCGATGTTTTTCTAAGCCCTTTCTCCGTTTTGCCAACCAGGGCCCCGCTTTCTCTTGAGCAGACTACCGCCGCCTCCATAGTCGGCGGAGCGGGAGGATCTGCGGTCTCCCGTCGCATAGACCCCCGCGCCGAGCTTCAGGCGGCGAACGAGCGGAACACGCGGGAGGTGTGGGAGGAGCGGGAGGCGGAGGAGCGAAGGGCAGCCGCCGCCGAGTCGACACAGGGGATGACGACGGAGTCGGCCGAGGCGCACTCCGACGCTGCAGCCAGGGCCCGGGCGGAAGCCGAGGCCGCAGAGAGGGCAGCGGAGGCCCTGTGTGGCCAGCCTCCGCAACTTGTCATCCCCCTCCGCTCCGTGCTCCCGGGCGTCCCGGTTCCCTCGACAAAGGAAATCGGCCGCGACCCGCCGGTGCTGGAGAGGGAGGGAGGCGACGTAGTCATCCCGAAGGGAGAAGTGGTGCCGCCTCCGTTGGCTGGGACTGGCCAAGGTGGCCAGCCCGAGGTCCCGCCTGAGCAGCCGGCGGGAGGAGAGCCGACTGCAACGACAGATCTTGTAGTCCTGTTGCCGACTCGCCGGCGTGCGGGGAGGGCGGCTTCAGAGCCGGATCCGCAGACGGCGGCCGGCTCCAGCTCATTGTCGCATGATCTAGAGTCGACCACAGCTAGCTCGCCGGGATGGACGCCGGGCGTTGGGACGGCCGCGCTGAACTTGGCGTCGCAAGATGTTCGCAACCGGCTTCAGGCTCAAGCCACCGCGCTGCAGGAATGTACCAGAGAGTTTCTTGCGACCCGGGCGGTCGTTCGGGTGAGTTTTCTAGCTCATGATTTTTTCCGTGGGGGCGCGTCAGCGCACCCACTGGGTGTAGTCCCTGAGTTCCGAGCCGGCTGCTGAGCAGGCGGCTTGGAACTTCTTCGAAGACTTTGCCTTACTGATTTGCTTTTGCCTTCGCAGGATTATCACAACCTCCACGCCGCTACCTTCAACTCCCAGGTCCGGGAGGCAAATCAAAGGGCCGTCGATCTAAAGGAGAGCCGGCGTGAGTGTCTTTGTCTTTTTATCTCATGTGGGGGCGCGTCAGCGCATCCACTGGGTGTAGTCCCCGAGATTCGGGCCGACTGCTGAGCAGTCGGGTCAGATCTTTCTTGCCGACTTCTTTCTTAACTTCTTCTTTCCATATTGGCAGGAGCCAACGCCGACTTGAGGTAACAGCTGGGTGTGGCCCAAACCGCCCTTCGCACCAAGGAGGCGAGCTCAGTGCTCTGACTCTAGAGCTTGACCGCCAGGCCAAGAGACTGGCCGACCAGGAGGAAAGGCACAGGGCGGCCCTGAAGGCGGCACAGGACAGTGAGGCCACCCTCAAAGCTGAATACGAGACCGAGGCGGCGAGCTGGGACGAGGCAAGGCAAGCCCTGAGCGAAGGCTACGGCCGAGTCAAGGATTTGGTTGACGGTAGGCCGCCTTCTTCTTCAATTTTTGCTTGTTCCTTGTAGGCCAGTTTGTCTCATGATTTGCTCTGTTTCCTTCTTCTTTGTGAAGAGTACTTTCCTGGCTATTCTGTCGCTGCCAACCAAGCCATCGAAGCTCATCGCGAGGCCCGGCGGCAGGCTGGGGTTGAGATCGCTCCGGATGCCAACCAGTTGCTTGAGGAGCAGCTTCTGGCGATCCAGGCTCGCCTTCAGCCGGCCTACCGCATGCTCCGCCGGCTTCAGCACGTCGGAGCACAGGTGCTGGCCGCCCTCTGGCCTGGCAAAGTAATTCCTCGCACCCCCAGCCGTACCGCCGACTGGCTGGAGGTAGTCGTCGGCCACCTTGAGGCCTGGAAGGATTCAGCATCTCGATCCGGCGCCCGCCAGGCGCTAGAGTTCGTTCGGGTTTGGTACCCTGGGCTGAACTTGGACCAACTGTGCACCTGGCAGCAGGAGGCTGACGAGGAGCTGGAGGCGGTGTGGCCGGCTATCATCCAGCGCGCCTCAGCGATCGCCGACTTCACCGAACCAGCGCTTTTGCTCTTGAGTTGAACGAGGACGGCGTCGCGCAGCCGGAGGAATGGTGCGGGCTGAACCCGGCCGATGGTGAAGACTCGGCGGAGGAGATTGACTCCAGCGACGAGGGCGAAGAGGAGAAGGAGGAGGAAGACAGCGAAGACGCTATGCCGAATGTTGGAGCAGCCAGCCAGCCTCAGCCTGACCGTGCCTCTAGCAACGAGGCGTGTGCGAATGCCTCGCCTGCTGCCGGTGATGACCAGGCTGAGACTCGCCAGCCGGCCACTCCTCCAGCCGACACAGTCGTCTCAACCAATATTGCTGACGCTCCGGGCGCTCCCTTGGCTTGATTCACTGTTTTTATTTTCCTGTTTGACACTCTTTGAACAGATTTGTTATCTTTGCGCAATTCCACCCACTGGGGGTGTATTCAAACTTCGTTGAATACCGGCCTCTCGAAGGCCTTTTGTGGAAATATTATTATGCATGAGCTTGGCTTACATTCCTACTTGCTTTTTATCTCTCGGCTTTTTTCCTTTGCCGCCTTCCTTTGGGTGCCGCCTTCCCCGACGGACAGCTGCTCTGCAGTCTGTGGCCGGGTAAGGAGTTCAGCCGTCTGGGAAGGCAAGTACTCAAGCTTTCTTAGATTGTAGCTGAGTAGGAAGGGAAGCCGGCCAGCCGGCTGCTTCAATAGCCGGTTGGCGAGGGGGAAGCCGGCTTGTGTTATGTAAGTTCGTTAGTCCTTAGCCGTTTTTCATGTGGGCATCCTTTCCACCTTCAACTCTCGCTAGTCGGCAGTCGATTCTTCGAGCTGTGCCTTTCGCAAGAGAGGGCTTGGGTGTCGGCACATTACTTGTCTGATTGCAGGTAGAACTTGGACATAACTCAAGGCGGCAAGTCCCCGGGCCGACTAGTCGGACCCAGTGCCGGACGGAGAAAATAAATGTGGTGGGGTAACCATGGGTATGATACCCGGCATACATAGATAAAATAGGTTAGTCCCCGAGAACTCCTCGGGGGGGCCGTTGTCTGATACTTAATACAAAAGGTAGCGTGATACATACTTCATTTCAACTGTAAAATCTTCGAAGAAGATTAGCGTTCCATGGGCGCTCCGACTCCTTGCCGGAGTCGTCTCTCTTGCGTGCCTTTGGCTTCTGTGCGTCGATTAAGTAATAGGAGTCGTTTCCCAGAGCCCGGTTGATGACGAAGGGGCCTTTCGAAGGTGCTGAGAGCTTGTGCTCGCCGGCTGTTCGCTGTATCAACCGGAGCACAAGGTCTCCCTCTTGGAAGGATCTTGGCTTCACCCTCCGGCTATGGTAACGGCGCAGACCTTGCTAGTAGATGGCGGACCGGCTGAGGCCTAAGAGCCGGCTTTCTTCCAGCAAGTCGACGCCATCTTCTCTTGCTTCTTTAGCCTCCGCCTCCATGTACATGGTGACCCGAGGTGAGTCGAACTCGATGTCAGTTGGGATGACAGCCTCGGCACCATATACAAGGAAGAAAGGGGTGAAGCCAGTTGACTTGTTTGGGGTAGTGTGCAGACTCCAAAGGACGGCCGGTTGCTCGTCGAGCCAGTAGCCGGCCGAACGCTCCAGCGGCATGACCAGTCGGGGCTTGATGCCGGAGAGGATGAGGCCGTTTGCTCGCTCGACTTGGCCATTTGACTGCGGGTGGGCAACGGACGCTAAGTCTAGTCGGATGCCCTATGTCGCGCAGAAACATGCCAGTGCTCCCTTGGAAAAATTTGTGCCATTGTCGGTGATGATGCTGTGTGGCATGCCATACCGAGTTTTAATATCCGCAATGAATGTTACGATAGTTGGCCCATTCAGTTTCTTGATCGGTTTTGCTTCAATCCACTGGGTAAATTTGTCCACGGCGACAAGCAGATGTGTCATGCCACCGCGCGCCGTCTTGAATGGGCCAACCATGTCTAGCCCCCAGACGGCAAAGGGCCAAGTGATGGGGATGGTCTTAAGTGCAGAAGCCGGCAGGTGTTGCTTGGAGCCGAAGACTTGGCACCCTTTGCACTATTTGACTAGTTCCTTGGCATCCTCCAAAGCAGTCGGCCAGAAGAATCCATGGCGGAAAGCCTTGGCGACGAGCGCCCTGGAGGCGGCATGGTCGCCGCATTCGCCTTGGTGGATGTCTTCGAGGATTGCTATGCCTTTCTCTGCCTTGACGCAGCGCTGGAAGACTCCAGTAGCACTGCGCCTGACTAGCTCTTGGTTCATTATTGTGTAAGCTCCGGCTCGGCGTTGGACTTGTCTTGCCGACATCTCGTCAGTCGGTAGCTCACCATTTACCAGGAAACGGAGGATGGGCTAGGCCCATGATGGAGCTGTGATTTCTTCGACTGCCAAAACGGCTACTGCAACCAGGGTGGGCGGGCTGGGTTGTGAGGAGTTGGAGTCGGCCTCCGCCTGCTATGTTGCTGTAGTCCCCGGGCCGGGTTCGACTATGGCAGTCCCCAAGCCGACTGCCGAAGTCCCCGGGCCTCCTGCCTAGTCCCCGAAGTCGGATCCGACTGCGTCGGGGTCAGGCGGCACGAAGATGGAACTGGATTCCGGAGACGGCTTGACAGATGGCTTGAGTAGGCGTTGGAGGGCGACGCCGGTTGGTATAGCTTGCCGGGTGGAGCCTATTCATGCCAGGGCATCTGCTTTCTCATTTGTCGGCCCGTGGCACATGAAGGAACTCGCACTCCTCGAAATATCCGCTGAGCTGCTGGACGAGGAAACGGTAGCTTGCCATGTTCGCGTCCTTGGCATCCCACTCGCCGGATGATTGCTGAACCACTAAGTCTGAGTCGCCATAACAAAGGATCCGGCGGATGCCGAGTTCCTTGGCTAGCCGGAGCCCATGTATGAGCGCCTCATACTCGGCCACATTGTTGGAGGCGGCAAAGTGGATTTGCAGTGTGTATCTGAGCTTGTCGCCCTTGGGAGAGGTGAGGACGATGCCGGCTCCCAAACCGGTGCGCATCTTGGATCCGTCAAAGTGCATCCGCCAATGAATGGAGTCGGGGGCCGGTGGCAGGTACTGGGTCTTGGCCCAGTCGACGAGGAAGTCGGCCAATGCTTGGGACTTGATGGCGGTGTGGGGCTGATAGTACATTGTGCAAGGAGCCAGCGCAATGGCCCATGTCGCCACTCGGCCGGATGCATCCCGGCTGCCTATGATCTCGGCAAGCGGGGCAGTGCATACGACCGTGATGGGATGTTCTTGAAAGTAGGGCTTGAGTTTCTTGGAGGCGAAGTACACACCATAGCACATTTTCTGATAGTGCGGGTAGTTCTATTTTGAGGCGGACAGTACTTCGCTCAAATAATATACCGGCCTCTGGACTAGCTGAGCCCGGCCTTCTTCAGGATGCTGGACTACGATGACCATGCTGACCACCCGACAGGTAGCGGCGATGTAGAGGAGCATGGGCTCCTTCTCAGTTGGGGCCGCCAAGACAGGTGGTGTGGACAACATCTTCTTTAGCTCGTGGAAAGCTTGGTCCGCCTGGTCATTCCACTCAAAGTGAGTGGACTTCTTCATGATTCGATAGAGGGGGAGAGCCTTCTCTCCGAGCCGGCTCATGGAGCGGTTCAAAGACGCCAAGCATCCGGTGAACTTTTGGACGTCTCGCAGCTTGGTAGGGATCTTCATTCTCTCTATAGCCTTGATCTTCACTGGGTTGCACTCGATGCCGCGTTCGGAGACCAGAAAGCCCAGAAGCTGGCCGGCTGGTACCCCGAACACGTATTTCTCTGGGTTGAGATTGATCTGAAACCGGTGCAGATTCTCAAAGGTCTCCTTGAGGTCTTCAAGCAGGGTGCCTCGCTTCTCCGTCTTCACCACAACATCATCTACGTAGACTTGGGCATTTCTACCGAGTTGCTTGAGGAGGCATTTCTGCATACAACGCTGAAAGGTGGCACCGGCATTTCTCAAGCTGAATGTCATAGTCAGGTAACAAAAAGCTCCGAATGGGGTGATGAAGGCGGTCTTCAAGCGATCAGCCGGGTTCAACTTTATCTGGTGGTAGCCTGAATAAGCATCCATGAAACTCAACAGCTCGCATCCGGCTATGGAGTCTATCACTTGGTCGATCCTTGGCAGGGCGAACGAATCTTTAGGGCAGGCTTTGTTGAGGCTGGTGTAGTCGATGCACATGCGCCACTGCTTGTTCTTTTTCAACACGAGGACCGGGTTGGCAATCCATTCTGGAAAGAACACTTCCATAATGAAGCCGGCTACCAGAAGCCGGGCTATTTCTTCTTAGACTACTCTTCTCTTCTCTTCCGAGAGGCGGCGCAAGGGTTGCCTGACCGGCTTTGCATTAGATCGGACGTGTAACTTGTGCTCGGCGAAATCCGTAGGGACACCCGCATGTCTTTGGGGGACCATGCAAAGACGTCCCGATTCTCATGGAGGAAATCGACGATCTCGCCTTCCTATTTGCTGTCAAGGCCTGTGCCTATGACAGCGTGCCTCTCCGGGTGCTCTGGGTCCGGAGGTATCTTCTTTGTCTCCTTGGCCGGCTAGAAAGAACCTTGAGCTTCACATTCTTTGGCGTCAGGGGAAAAGGTCGGCTGCTTGCCAGCCAAGGTCACAATTCGATCCAACATCTTCTTCTCTTCAGCGATCACGAGGGACTCGGCCATCCGACTGCTGGCTGCTGCACACTCAGAGGACTTCTTATAGTCTACGGCTATGGTGATAATGCCCTTAGAACTCGGCATCTTCATCTTGAGGTAGGCGTAGTGGGGCACAACCATAAACTTGGCCAATGCTGGTCGGCCAAGCAATGCGTGGTACGGGCTCTCCAAATCCACTACCTCGAACCATATTGCCTTTCGGGGGAAATGATCATTGTCCCCAAAGAGGACATCCATCTTGATCTTGCCGATTGGTGAGCAGGACAGGCTGGGTACAATGCCGTTGAACATAGTCCGGCTTGGCATGAGTTGCTTCGGCTTGATGTTGAGCTTCTCCAATGTATCTCGGTACAGTATGTTGATACTGCTCCCGCTGTCTATCAGCACGTGGGAGAATCGGGCGGCACGCCTCTCTATCGCCAGGGTGGCATCCAAAACCAGGGCATAGGAGCCAGGAGACGGCATCACCTCTGGGTGGTCGTCCTGGCTCCAGCTGATGGGCTTCTCTGACCAATGCATGAACTCAGGGTTATTGGAGGCGACCGCGTTGACTTCTTGCTACTGTCGGTGCCGGCTGTGCCGATCTTCTGTCTGGCTGGTGAACATGACGTAGGCGGCCTGCTCGTCAGGGAACTCGTCTTGGATAGCTCTGACTGCAGGCCGAGCGGCCGGCTGCTGTGGGGCAGGAGGCGGCTGGCCTGCAGGCATAGGCGGCAGCAGCCCCTCGCCCTTGGAGATTCGGGTGAGCCAATGACACTTCCGTGTTGTATGGTTGGACGGCTTCGCTCCGGTGTGTAACCTGCAGGGGGCGTCGAGGGTTTGCTCGTAGGAGAAAGCCGACAGCCAAGCCGGCCTTCCGCCCTTCTGCTTCTTCGGAGCCGGCCGTCCCCCAGGCTCCTCTTCTTCGATCGTGGCCACCTGCCGACTAGTGGAAGGCGGCATAGGGGCCTTGCACTTGTGGTCGTTTTGATACGGGCGCCGGCTTGATTCTCCAGCCGGCGTCTTGGGAGCTAGCGTCAACACTTTTCCGGAAGCGTCTACCCGGAGCTTGATCTTCATTGAGGAGTCGGCCGTGGCATACTTGTCCGCGATGATCAGTAGATCAAGGGTTGTCGGATCGTCGCAGAGGAGTCGATGCTTGAGGAGAGTTCCCTTGCGGCACCCGGCGGTGAGGTACTCTATGGTCTGGACCTCGTGCACCCCTTCGCAGGAGTTGCGGAGCTCGGCCCAACGCGTGAGGTAGTCGCGAGTTGATTCGCTGGGCCCTTGCACGCACAAGGAGAGCTGTCGGGGCTTGGGAGCCCGCTTGTAGGTTCTGGTGAAGTTGCATATGAAGGCTTCGGTGAAGTCTAGCCAGCTATTGATGCTGTAAGGCTTGAGGCTGTTGAGCTAGGTGCGCGCCGTGCCTTGGAGCATCAGGGGGACATATTTCACGGCAACGCGTCGATTACCATTCGCTATGCGAACGGCGGTGGAGTAGTCAATCAACCAGTCTTCTGGCTTCATGGAGCCGTTGTACTTGGGCATGTCTCTTGGGAGCGAGAACCCTTTGGGAAAGGGCTCATCGCGGATGCAGGGGCCGAAACAAGGCAGGCCGACATCATCTTCTTCTTCCAGGGCCAGGGATCGCGCTAGGCGGTCGATCCGATGGCAGGCGTCATTCTCGCCGACTCCTTCGCGGCGACCAAGTCGGCCGCTGAGAGTGGGATGCTCGACAGGGGGCGGGGTAGGATATCCTTCCCCACGAGGCGGAGGAGGAGGCAGGTCGCCTCGTCACTCCACTCCTCGGGGGTGGCCTTCTGCGTCGCGCTCGATGGTAATGCGAGTCCGGCTGCGGCTAGCAGCCGGCTCCTTCTCCTGTCTTGTACGGGCACCACCCGTAGTTGGCGTACGCGACATCGCACCGTGCTCTCGGCGAGGGGGGCTTCCAGCTCGAACGTCGGCTTCATGCCGTGTTGCGGCCGCATCGATCAGCTACTAGATGCGTCTGGTCATGTAGGGGAGATCGTCGGCCCCTTGTCCATTTAGCTCATCAACGATCGACTGGGTGGCGCGCAGATTCTCGAGGGGCGTGGTGTAGACTGGGCGGTCTGCTCCCAGCATGCTGGCGATAGCCGCTCCGCGTTTCTTGACGACGCCGACCCGGCTTGGCCCTTCTGGAGGCGGCGTGCCGAAGGCGGCACGGTCGACTCCGCGCTGGTGGGCTTCCGTGAGGCGTCTCATGGTGGCTATCTTCTGGCCCTCCGCAAGGAGGGCAAGGCGGCGTGCCTCCAGCGCCTCAGCGTTAACGTCCGCCGGGATGGGGGCGGACAGGTCATGCAATGCGGCCTATAGGGCATCACAGGCGTTCTCGTCGGAGGCAACGCCGTGGCTGATGAGAAGCACTTCGGTGACGGTGCTGTCGCCACTGTCGGCTCGAGGGAGAGGGTCGTCGAAGAAGATCACGTTGGAGGGGAAGGCATCGAGCGATGCCGTGTCAGAATCCACAAGCAACGGGTCGGTGGAGCCGACCGACTCCAAATCCGCGGTGGGCTCGCCGGAGACGTGGAGTTGGTCGAGGAGGCTGACGAGGCGGCTCTCGGGGCAGCCTATGCCCGCGTCGGATGTGGGCTTGTCTGAGATGCGAGCCTCGCCAAGAAGATCAGCAAGGCAGCTCGCTGCGCAGGCGTCATCGATGCTTTGCAGTGCACCGGGGCAAGCGCCATCGGGCATGCCGGGCTGGCTACGCTCGCTGGGGAGGAAGAGGGTTCCCGTCTAGAGCAGGTCTCCAGAGGACGGTGCACCTGACCCCACGGTGGGCGCCAAATGTCGGGTGGTAGGTACGACATATGCCAACGGATGGCTTATCATTGTGGGAGCCAGTAAGACATCGTCGGTGCCTGGAAACGGGATAAGGCGAAGACATGCACGCCGGCGGATCTTACCTAGGTTGGGGGCTCTCCGTGGAGATAATGCCCCTACTCCTGCTTTGCGGGGTCTCCGCATGATCACTAGATTGATAAGAAGCTACAAGAGGCTCCTTGAGTTGTTCGGTGGAAGGAGGAAGAAGGGCAAGGCTAGCTCTCTCCTCTCCCTATGGTAGTGTCAAAAACTCTCTAAGATCAACCCTTTGCATGGGTGTCCCGGGGCATTTATATAGGCCTACCCCGCGGGGGTACAATGGTAATCTGGCCTGGGTGTGGGCCCAGGCTGTCAGCATCTACGTTCGCCGGCTTCTGGGGCCCGCCGACTGGTGGGTCCCGCCGGCTACCGGCTCCACCGCTTGGGGGGTCTTGTCGGGGGCTGGTTACTGTCGCCTTGCCTCTGATGACGAGGGCTTTGTCGAGGTACGCATGGCTACAGTGCCGCCGCCTTGCGGGCGCTCACTGTAGCCTTACCTCATCTTGTCTGCTTGATGGTGCGCGCACCTCGGGGAGGGAAGCAAGCCAGCTGCAGGAAGCTGGCCTGTCCTTAGGCTGGCTAGGGGAGGCCAAGCGGCCTTCGGATGTCTCTCTGACCGAAGGGGCCCGCCGCTTCTAGGCCGTACCAGCGGCTCGTCATGGATGGCGTCATGATTCGCATGGCAGCAGTGCCTCGACGGACAGGAGATGTCCGCCCTGTATGGCGTACTGTAGCCATGCTTGCTCCGAGATTTGGGGGTGGCAGGGTCCAGTGTAGCCACGCCCCGTCTCGTCACTGTTATGGGGGGTTGACTATAGGGTACGGCCCATGGCCGCCTGCCATGGGCCGGCTTTCTCGGAGCCGGTCCTTCATGGACCGGCTTTCTTGGAGCCGGCCCTGCATGGGCCGGCTTTCTTGGAGCCGGCCCTGTTGTGGGGTCCCCCGAAGATTGTTTACGGCCGGGCCGCCTTCCGCTAGTCGGCCTAAGCGATAGCCGGCCGGAAGAAGGCGGCCCCGTGTCTTGGGCGCCTCAAGGCTCCGTTGGCCCATTGTTTGTTCTGAGGGCCAAAGGGAGCCGGTTAGGCTACCCGTGGCCATTTACTCCGACACTCTAGGGCATATTTCCTTCAGTCTACCACTTGCACTAGAGTCAATAATCTTGATTACATAGTAATGATTCTAACACCCATGGAGCTTTGGTGTTGATCATGTTTTGCTGGTGGAAGAGGCTTTGTCAACGGGTCTACAGCATTCAGATCTGTGTGTATCTTGCAAATCTCTATGTCACCTTCCGACACTTGATGACGGATGGAATTGAAGCGTCTCTTGTTGTGCTTGGTTCTCTTGTGAAATCTGAATTCCTTTTCCAAGGCAATTGCACCAGTATTGTCACAAAAGATTTGCATTGGACCCGATGCACTAGGTATGATACCTAGATCGGTGTCGGTGGAAAACGACACCTATGGGATGACTGGAATCCCTACTACGGTCGACGGGCGCGAGGTTATGGAAAGAGCGGGTCTAGGAGCCAGCACAAAGATCGTTTACCAAGGTTTGGGCCGCGAGGTTGCGTAATACCCTAATGCTACTTTGGTGTATATTTGAGTGTTCTGAATGCCTCCTTAGTATGCCTCGGACCTCCTTTTATAGAAAAAGGGGACGCCATAGTGGGACACATGAGGTGGAAAGGTGTACAGTGGCTGAGTCTATCCTCTGGCACCGTCGGACAAACGCATTTAATGCGCTGCTGACGTGCCCTTCTTGCTTTATAGGGGATGGCAAGGAAGCTCGTCCCAGCTGTCGCCGCCTCACATGGCTCCGACGTGCGTCCGAGCTGATGAGGTGTTGCAGTGCCAAGCTGGCTGGCTGCTGGGCTAGTGCGGTGGCAGAGTCTTCTCGAAGATCTGCATGCCACCATGTAGGTGCTTGCCGAGTCGGTCTAGAGGCCGCACGTCGCCATGCAGGTGCTCGCCTAGCTAGCTGAGCTGGCAGATGCATGGGAACGGCGGTGGAGTCTTGGCAGATGTGGGCATGGCCACGGCCCCGCTGATGTTGGCACCTGTAATGGCACACTACAGGTGCGCCACTAGCATCACACCATTAGATTTTTTCTAATGGCGCACCTGTAGTGCGCCATTAGTAACAATTTTTTTTAAAAAAAATCAGAATTTGTTTTAAGAAAAAACTTCAATTTTTTTTCTTAATCTCAGGTCACTATGGCTTAATATCGGGTCAATATGCTTAATCTCAGGTCAAATCACACTCCATGGTCAAACTTCCCAAAAGGTCACCCATCCTCACACTACTCCAGCCCAAGCACGCTTAACTTCAGAGTTCTATCCAACCCCAGCAACAGCTCACTTCACAGGCACTTATTGATATATGTAGCATATCAATCCTATTATACCTTGTTGATGTCTAGGACTTTATTCATGTTCATGACTACGATAAAATTTGGAAAAATATTTCAAACTTGCCGGTCATATTACGTATCATTTTTTGAAAAAAATAAAAAAAAATTCAGAACCAATTTTTTTTCTGTTACTTGTGGCGCACCACATCCACGGTGCGCCACTAGTAAGTTTGAAATTTTTTGAATTATTTTTCTCTAGATCTTGAAATCCCCGTAAATTTTTTTCTGTTAGGTTTTTGGGGATTTTGAAAATGTTAAATTCGGATGTAACTTTTGGAGTAGATGAGTTTTCATATACAAAACTTTTTAATCCGAGTTCGTATGCAAAAGTTATGCCCATTTTACAAATTTCCAGAGAGATTTTGCAAATAAATTCGAAATTCATATTTCTAAATTTTCCCAACAACTAGACCACATATCACATGGGAAACTTATTTTCTTTTATTTTTTTGACATTTTTATCATTTTCTTTTATTTTTTTAAACTGAAAAGGCAGTCCACTTGAGGGGGGGGGTGCATTCGGTGGAATTTTTGGGCCAAGTTAGTAATGGCGCACGGTGGGAGTGGTGTGCCTTTACTAGTTCAACTAGTAATGGCGCACCACTCCCACGGTGCGCCATTACTAGTTTTGAAAAAAAATTTAAAAAAATTGAAATTTTTTTACTAGTGGCGCACCGTGGATGTGGTGCGCCATTACTAGTTAAAACTAGTAATGGCGCACTATCCCCTGGTGCGCCATTACTAGTTTTGAAAAAAACTAATTTTTTTTTGAAATTTCGTTTTACTAATGGCGCGCCGTGGATGTGGTGCGCCATTACTAGTTTAACGAGTAATGGCGCACTATCCCCTGGTGTGCCATTAGTAGTTTTGAAAAAAATAAAAAAAAATTGTTACTAATGGCGCACCAGGGATGTGGTGCGCCATTAGTATTTGGACACTAATGGCGCACCAACACATGGTGCGCCATTAGTATATAGTAGTGGCGCACCACATGTCTGGTGCGCCATTAGTGTCCATTTCATCTATAGCCCTTTTCCTAGTAGTGCCATCATCTGCATCGTCAGCTCCTTGAACTTCTCAGGCTTGTCGCCTTGGGCGGCTGGCTTGGGAAGGCCGGAGAAGACGAAGAAGGTGGGTGGCGGGCCGTCAAGCCGGAGTACGATGGCACCAATGCCTTCGTCTAGTATTGCCTGCCCGCTGCCTCATCTTTCGGCTCTTCTCCCAGCACCATCAGTACCAGCCCTCTTCCGGATGGCCACCGGGATGTTCTCTTGGTGTCTTCTACTGCTCGTACCTCACCTAGGCACTCCTTGTTCCCTCCTGCCATCTTGTTTCGTTTCCTGGGGAGAGGGACAAGAAAGGGATTATGGGCATCTTATCTCTTTTTAGTTTTTGAGCCTACGGGCACTTGTCAGATTTAAACCTTGTAATCCCCTTGCTCATGTTTACATTTCGTACGAACTGTACCTATATGGGGCGTATTAATGAAAAAAAGGGTGCTTGCTGGGTTCTTTGTGCATGAGCGAAGCCCATGCCAAGGAATGAATCCTTGTTATTTTTGAGATAAACATTGTCCCCCGGCAACAGGCCTTGCCGTCCCCTTAATTCATTCGACCATACTCACGCTTTTGGCGGAGGCAGGGGCGAAGTAGGGTTAGGCCCTTCGTTTGCTTACTATTCACCATGACTACAACCAAGTTCCGACCCAGGGATTGGGTACAGGAAAAGGGGAGCATGGTGGCCTAGGAATAAAAGGTCCCAATTCCATACGAAATTGCACAACAGGGGATAAAGGACTTATCTGAATCTGCAGCCCCCCGACAACCTTGGCTTGCTGTGGTTGGAACATTGTGTCTGAAACCCCCGGCAACCTTGGCTTGCTGGGACCGGAGCACCGACTTGTTCTCTTTCTTCCAAATAGCTCCGTAGGAATGTACATGTACCCTTGCGAACCAAAGAGGACAGAAAGCAACAGAGAGACTCACACTCGACCTCTATGCTAGGGGTTAGTCATACCTAAGCACTATCAACCCTAACCGAGGGAGAGACTCAACCTAGCATGCATGTTATAACTTAGGGTGCTAGTGCTTCATTTATTTATGCTCAGGGTCTGCGCGTGGCTTTATACAGAGGGTTACCTGCCTTGCGGGCAAGGATTGTACAAAAGGTGGTCTGCCGGGGGGCCCGGCAACCGCGCCTTATGGGTAAAACTTGCAAAGTTGTTAGATGTTCGAGGAGTTGCTCACTTGAATGGCATCTTTGGTCTCCAGGCGGACTGCGCCGGGCCTGGGTGACTCGTATTACCCAATAAAGGCCTTCCCACTTTGGCGTCAACTTGTTGGAATTCTTGGCTGGTTGAACGTGCCGAAGAACAAGGTCGCATTCCTCAAAGCTTTGTGCATTAACCTTGCGGCTATGGTAGCGGCGCAAGGCTTGCTGGCAGCACGCTGCTCTCACAGCCACCGAAAGACGATCTTCCTCGAGAAGCATTGCGTCATCTTGCCGCAGTCGCTCTTGCTCAAGCTCGTCATAAGCGAGCACTCGAGGTGACCCGTATGTGAGTTCCTGGGGAGAACTGCCTCTGCCCCATATACCAGGGCAAAGGGTGTCTGGCCGGTGGCTCGATTTGGCGTCATTCTGATCGACCAAAGAACCACCAAAAACTCATCAATCCAGCGCCTTCGACTCTTGTGCAGCCTGTCAAAAGTCTTTGTCCTCAGGCCTCGCAGTACTTCAGCATTTTCCCTCTCCGCCTGGCCATTGCTCCGTGGGTGCGCCATGGAAGTAAAACAGACCTTGCTGCCCAGGTCTTTGATGTATTGCATGAAGGTGCGGCTTGTGAACTGTGTGCCATTGCCGGTGTTGACTCTGTTTTGCACACCAAAGCGGCAGACTAGCCCCATGAAGAATTTGACGGCTGACTGCGTTGTCACCTTCCTCACTGCTTCCACTGTCACACCCTAGCTAGTCATGCATTAGAGTGTTGCATCATGTTTACTCTTTCATCAGAAACTTGAAATGGGGATGACAGAACCCCCAGTCCCCTCTGAAACCAACTAGGGTTACTAAAATAATTTTTCAATGAACCTGAAATGCCCTTCTAAAATGCCCATCATTTTTGTCTTGGTTCAGAACCTCTGCCAAAAGTGGTGCACATTTTCCTAGGCCATCCTAGGGTTTTTGAATTAAATCATAAATATTTGAATTTGGGCATTTAAAATAATATAAAATATTTAAATGCTCAAATATCTCCAAACTAAAATGTTTCATGTTGGAAATAATCCAACTATGGGCCAGGAATAGTTTGGTGATTTTTGAAGTTGCCTAGGTATTTTATTAAATTCAACAAAGTTGCAGATATATATTAAATAAAAACAGAAACAGAAAAAAAGGGGAAAACTTACCTGGCGCCACCGCAGGCCCACCAGCCAGCCCACCTGGCCGGCCCAGCCCGGCCACCGCTCCAGCGAGCTGCTTGGCTTGCCAGGCAGGCAGCCAAGGTGCTCGGCGGCGGCACCGCAGCTCGCCACGCAGCTGCACGCCGCCCGGCCTCCCCCTCTCGCCGCCCTGATGGCCTGGACGAGCTCCACGTTGCGCCCCGACCCTCCTGGACACCTCCATTCGCCCCCAGCTCCTCTCCCTCGCGCTCCCACATCATGGCCGACGCCACCGTCACCGCACCTCCGCCATAGCCGTGCTCCCCTTCGTCTCCACGCCGAGCCACCGTGTCCAGAAGCTCCGCCGTCCTCTACTCCTTCGAGCTAGCCGAGCCCCGAGCGCTCGCGTGCCTCGAAGCCGCCGCACCAACCTCGCCCGAACCGCCATCGCCGGAGATCCCCTTCGCCGTCGCCGCCGCAGCAGCTCGTCCCCGACCACGCCGTCCTTTCCATCAAGACCGCAGTGAGCTGGGCTAACTTCCCCTTCCTCTCTTTCTCTCTCTCGTGCACCACAGCGAGCGCACCAAGCTCACCCGCACGCGCCGTCGCGGACCTCGCCGCCGACGTGCTTCCGACCACACTCCGGCCACAAGATGGTGTCCATCTTACTCACCGAGTCCCACAGCACCTAGCTAGCCACTCCACGAGCCTCACCGACCCCTCTAGCGCCAAGTTCATCCTCGACCGAACCCCGGTGGCCGCCAAAGTCGTCGCCGGCGCCAACTCCGGCCACCCCGACCCCAACGGACTCCGCCAAGAGCTGCGGTTTGTCCTCAGCTCCACTCCGGTGGTCTCCGCGGCCCCTTTGGTGGCCGAAATGGCCAAAACCACTCCCGCCGCCGCGTCTGGCTCGCCGGCGGCTAAACGCCAGCGTCGCTGGCTTTGACTTTGACCACGGGTGGGCCCTGGTTGACTCCCCTGAGTCAATGACAGGTGGGGCCCAGTCCTGCTAATTATACAGGATTAGTTTTAATTAGATCTTAATTAAAATAATCACCCTGACATGCGGGACCCACTGTCAGGTTTGACCCAGACCTGTTCCGTTGACCTGCTGACGTCACACTGACGTCAGGCTGACGCAGTAATTGATTTTCTGGATTTAAATTTAAATCAGGAAATTCCAGAATGTTATTTAAACTTCAAAAATTCATAACTTTTATTCTGTAACTCCAATTTGGACAAATTATATATGAAAAATGATCAGAAAAATCCAATCTATCCATCTGTACTATTTTCATGCATGATCAAACAAGTTAAATTGATGTTTCAAGCAGAACAAGGAAAAGCACTTTAAGAGGCCATGTTTGAGTTTGAAATTTGAATCTATGATTCAAATTTGTCCAAACCCTTCTGGTTTTAGTTGCATTAGCCCAACACACTCATATTGCTATGTTTCATGCATGCATCATATTATTGCACATTGTTTGGTGATGGTTGTGTATCAGTGTCCTTTGCGACAGGTTCTGCCTCCGAGGAGTACCGTGATTACCCTAACGAAGAACCGTATCAGTGCATCGAACCATCAGGCAAGCAACCAACCATTTGATCATATCGATACAACCCCATGTTCTCGCTCCTGCTCTCTTTTACTGCATTAAGACAACGCGTTTCAAACTGCTGTGTGCTACGGTAGTTGAACCCATTTCCTCTGCATGACCTGTCATTGCCACAGTAACTAGATGAAACCCACTAACATGTGTAGGAGTTGATTGAGCCATATGTATGTGTTGTTCCTACCTTGCTATGCCTGCTATGCTTAGAGTCGTGTCAGGTCTGGTTCATCTGGGTGATGGGCTAGAGTGAAATGATTATGTCGGTAATGGGAGTGGTGTGGTGAACACGATTTGGTAAAGGTATCGATGAGAGGCCATGTAGGAGTACATGGTGGGTTGTTTCATTGAAGCCGACCTTAAGCACTGAGATCTGTATGTGTGATTTAAGAATCAGCTACTACCATGCATTGGGCCCGAAACCAATGGACCCTCTCGGCTTCTTATTCACCCTAGTTCTCCGTCCAGGAGTTGCAACTAGTTTCTGGTGTTTGTAGCCTACTGGAGGCCGTGGACAGCGCTGACCGTAGGGGTGGGCTGTGATGCGGTAGGTACGTGGCCGGGTGTACCGAATACCCGTTAGGTATCTCGGGAACCCTGTTCACATCGTTTGGGGCCGTATGGGAAACCTCGGCCGGACTCCCTGCGGATGGAACCTGAATAGGCGATAAACCTGGACTGGAGGCTTAGGTGATTAGGTAGGTCGTGGCCGACACCCACGTTGGGCTTCCGCTTGAAGGTTGCCGAGTACATGTCGTGTAAGCGACGGTAAGTGGTGAGAGCGTGTATGAAGAAGTACACCCCTGCAGGGTTAACATGATCTATTCGAATAGCCGCGTCCGCGGTAAAGGACTACTTGGTTGCCTATACAGTTCATAGACAAGTAAATGGAAACTACTAAAAGCCTCAAGATAAGTGTGAGTGCCGAGGATGGCTCTTCCGTAGGAAGACGGAGGTGGATCCTCAGTAGTGTATTGAAGTGGTGAGTAGTGGACTCGTGTGTGCAAAACCATTTCAAGTTGGAGTATCGTAGGATAGCCTAGCCAAGAGTCAAAGCTGGCTTGCTGCAATAACTCCACCAACCCTTCTTGATACTATGCATGTATGTAGGATCTGATGTAAGTCTTGCTGAGTACCTTTGTACTCATGTTGCTATAATCTACATTTTTACAGAAGACGCTGCAACCCCTTCTGATGGGTTCTATGTAGACGTTGACATCAACGAGTAGGCTAAGGACCCAGGTGGTGACCCTGAGCTTGTGATGGACCACGTAGTATAGCTAGGCTTTCCAAGCCTCTTTTATTTTACTAGTTGTCTGTACTCAGACAAGGTACTTCCGCTGCTGGTTTGTATGACTGTATGACTTGTATGTTGGGTCGTGAGACCCGTATCTTTGTGTATGTTATGTATGGCTCCCTGAGCCTTTAATAAAGTACTTGTGTCGTAGAGTCATGTTGTGATGCTTCGTTGTATTTGCACATATCGAGCATATTGTGTGTATGATTGAAATGCTTGGTATGTGTGGGATCTAACTATCTAGTTGTTTATCTTTAGTAGCCTCTCTTACCGGGAAATGTCTCCTAGTGTTACCGCTGAGCCATGGTAGCTTGCTACTGCTCTGGAACACTTAGGCTGGCCGGCATGTGTCCTTCTTCGTTCCTGTGTCTGTCCCTTCGGGGAAATGTCACGCTTTGAGTACCGGAGTCCTGTTAGCCCTCTACAGCCTGGTTTACCGGAGTCCTGCTAGCCCAGTGCTACAGCCCGGACCCACTTGCTGATGACCGACACGTTCGAAGCTGGGTCATGGATGCCTGTCCCTGTAAGTCTGTGCCACTTTGGGTTTACGACTAGTCATGTCAGCCCGGGCTCCTTATCATATGGATGCTAGCGACACCATCATATACGTGAGCCAAAAGGCGCAAACGGTCCCGGGAAAAGGTAAGACGACACCCGTGGGGATACCGTGCGTGAGGCCGCAAAGTGATATGAGGTGTTACCGGCTAGATCGATGTGACATTGAGTCGGGGTCCTGACATCCACCTCCGGCCACTTTGTGAACTTGTCGATTGCAACATACAATTACTCAAAGCCCCCGACAACATGGGGGAAAGGGCCCAGTATGTTGAGCCCCCAGACCGAAAACGGCCAGGAGAGAGGGGTTGTTTCAAGGGCTTGAGCTGGCTGATGATGCTTCTTTGAATGGAACTGACACATTTCCCACTTGGTTACTAGTGCCATTGCATCCTGGAGGGTAGTGGGCCAGAAGAAATATTGTCGGAAGGCTTTGCTGGCAAGGTACCTCGACCCTATGTGGGAGCCACATATGCCTCCATGTATCTCTGCCAATAGCTCTAGTCCTTCCTCCCGGGAATGCACTTCAATTTCACTCCGTTCGATCTTTTTCTGTAGAGAACGTTGTCAACGAACTGATACATGGCAGACCGACGGGCTACTTTCTCCGCTTCTTCCTGCTCCTCAAGAAGCTCCCCTGTTTGGAGGAATCAAACGGTATGTTGTGCCCATGCCGGAGCCTGGGGCTCGACGGCAAGGACTAAAGGCATTTCCTCTGCCATGGGAGCGGTTATCTCTATAGCCAGGGCTTGACGCCCTGTCGGAGTCGGTTGCCCCATGGCAGGCTCGGTGTCCACGGCAACATCTTTGCCAACGGTTCCTGGGAGCTTGGTGGGAAAGTACTTGCTGGGCCTGATTTCCTCCAGTTGTTCTGCTCTGTCGATGGTTCAACAGATGGTTGAGTTAATCGAAGCACAAAAGTACCTGGTTCCACAGGTAATTTGAAGGTAGCGCGCTTCGACAGGTAGTCGGCGATGTCGTTCTCCACTCGGGGAACATGCTCCGCATGTATACTGTCAAAATGCTCCTCCAGCTTCCTTACCTCATCCACGTAGGCCTCCATCAATGGGCTTTGATAATCCTAGTTGACTTGCCTGACAACAAGCTGTGAATCACCCCTGACGATGAGGTTCTTCATCCCAAGGTCTGCCGCGATCCTGAGACCGGCAAGCAATCCCTCGTATTCAGCAGTGTTGTCCGTCGACATCTCCCTGGGAAAGTGCATCTGGATTACATACTTGATGTGCTCTCCGGTGGGTGCGACGAGCAGCACACCAGCAACAGCGCCTTGCAGCAAGAAAGCCCCGTCAAAGTACATAATCGAGTTGCGACTTGTTTCCTTGTCGGGAAAAGTGGTCTCCTCGATCTCTTCGTCGGGCGTCGAGGTCTACTCTGCAATGAACTCTGCCAAGACTCTGCTCTGGATTGTCGAAGTACTATCAAACTTCAAACCAAAGCTCAACAGCTCCAAGGCCATTCCACAATCCTCCCGGTCGCACCCGGGTTATGCAGTATCCGTTGCAATGGGAGGCGGGTGACGATGGTGATCTCGTGTGCTTGGAAATAATGACGCAGCTTCCTCGAGGCCATAAGGAGGCCGAAGAGCAATTTTTGCACACCAGAGTACCTTGACCTAGCCCCTTGCAAGAGGGAGCGGACAAAGTAAACCAGGTGCTACATCATCTTCTTCTTCTACACCACTTCATTTGGTTGCGCATGTCCTGTCCCGCCGGCGTCAGACCCTGTCGGTGGCCTTGCCTTGCCGGTACCAGGCCCTGCCGAGGGGAGCTCTGGCTCGCCATCCGCCAGTCCTGCCATTGCCACTGCCCATTCATCGACCTCCCTCGGCGCCATCAGTGCGGCGCTGACCACTTGATTCGTTGCCGCCAGCTACAGCAACGGCGGCTCTTGTGGTTTAGGCGCAACCAGTATCGGTGTGGAGGAGAGGTATTTCTTCAAATCTTGCAGCGCTGCTTCGGCCTCTGGGGTCCATTCCATGGGGCCCGCCTTTTTCAAGATTCTGAAAAATGGAAGGGCACACTCAGTAGACCTGGAGATGAATCTGCTCATGGCGGCGATGCAGCCAGTGAGCCGCTGCACATCCTTGATCCGTCTAGGCGCCTCAATCTGCTCAATGGCCTTGATCTTGTCTGGATTCGCCTCGATCCCACGCTGTGACACAAAGAACCCGAGAAGTTTTCCCGATGGAACGCCAAAGACACACTTCTCAGGATTCAGCTTGAGGTTGATCTTGCACAAATTTGCAAACGTCTCTTCCAAATCTTGTACAAGTGTTGCCTTGTCCTTGGTTTTAACAACTATGTAATCCATATAAGCTTCTATATTTCTATGTAGCTGGGGCTCAAAACCAGTTTGGACTGCTCTTGCAAACGTTGAGTGAGCACTCTTCAACCCGAAAATTTGCAAGACGTACCACACGGGGTGATGAATGCTGTCTTCTCTTCATCTTCTGTCATCATGAAAATCTGGTGGTATCTCGAGTAGGCGTCAAGGAATGGTAACATGTCACACCCGGCCGTGGAGTTAACAATCTGGTCAATGCGTGGCAACGGAAAAGAGTCTTTTGCAGAGGCCTTATTGATATCTGTGTAATTTGTACACAGCCTCCCCTTCCCATTTGCCTTGCGCACCACCACCGGATTGGCCAACCACGTCGGATGGAGTACTCCTCTCACCAAACCTGCCACTTCCAGCTCCCTGATCTCTTATGTGATGAACTCCTTCCTTTCCAAATCTTGCTTCCTGACGTTTTGTTTGACGGGTCACGCATGAAGACAGACAACAAGATGGTGCTCAATCACCTCCTTTGGAACGCCGGGGATGACGGATGCTTGCCATGCAAACACATCGACATTCACCCGCAGGAAAGTGATGAGCGCGCCATCCTATTTGCTATCGAGGGTCGAGCTTATGGTGAAAGCCCCTCCCGTGCCATCCTCCTTGACGGACACCCTCTTGGTCTCTGGTGGTGCAGCTCTGGATTTCTTGCTCTTGTCGGTAGAGCTTTCTTGCATGTCCTCGATGGGAGCACAACACTCCAAAGAGGTGCGTCTGCCAGAGTGGGCGCGAGAGTTCTTGCCGGTCTTCTTCCCTCCCGGGGATTCGACGGCAGGAGCAAGTGCCTTGGCGACAGTCGCTACAACTGCTTCCTGGTAGAGTTGGTCAGCGCAGATAAGCGCATCCTTCTTATCAGAGGGGACGGTGATGATGGTCATCGGCCAAGGCATCTTCAACGTGCTATAGGCATAGTGTGACGCCGCCATGAACTTGTATAGTGCCGGGTGGCCGAGGATCCCGTTGTAGGGCAAGGGGATCTCGGCTACATCAAAGACAATCCTCTCCGTCCTGTAGTTCAACTCGCCTCCAAATGTCATGGGCAGCGTGACCTTACCCCTCGGCTGACTCCTTCCCGGCTGACCCCTTGAAACATGCCCGTCTCTTCGAGGTCTCCATCAGGAATCTGCATCCTTTTGATCACAACAGGGGAGAGCAAGTTCAGACCGGCCCCGCCGTCAACAAGCATCTTCGTCACCTTGAGATTGCGTATCGTTGATGAAACCAACAACGACAGACACCCGACCATAGTTATGTGATCAGGGTGGTCTTCGGTGTCAAAAATGATAGGCGTGCTGGACCACTTCAGTGGCTTCTGAGCGTCGAATGATGGCTCTGCTGCTGTGATCTCACGCGCCCATCGCTTGAGCTGGCGGTGACAGGTGTGCAGCGAGGCGCCACCATCAATGCACATGGCCTCCGTAGCTTTCTGAAACTTGTGGTTGTCGTCCTCGTCGTCCTCGTCATGATCATCATATTCCTGCTTCTTGTCGCGGCCCCGGGCAGGCCTCTCTTGCTTGTTATCCTTGCCATGACGGCCTCCTTGGCCGCCACGCTTCTTGCCGGATCCTTCGACACCGTCCTGACCCTTCTCCTTGTCCCGCCTCTCATACTCAGCTTTTTGCTTCTCAGCAAGCAGCTCAACTTGTTGACAGTTCTGGAGGTCGTGGCCCTTGGTGCGGTGGATCTTGCAGTACTGCTTGTCGGAGCTTCCTGCCTTGTCGGTAGCCGCCAAGGCCCGACAAGCGGCGCACCCGACAATTTCCTTGCCGGGATCGTTTGCCTTGGCCTTCTTGGTAGCATCGGTGTCGTCGGACCCCTCGACGGCAAGCACGGCCTTACCCTTGCGCTTTCTATTGCAGCGCCGACCCTTCTTGGTTGGGGCGGCGGTGTCCTCGTCTGTGGAGTCGGTTTCCGCACCAGCGTCCTCGCCGGGGTACTTCCTCCCCTCTTCAGCTTGAGCACACCTATCAGCCAGAACATCAAGTTTGGCCACATCTTTGACCTTGTTCATCGCCAACTCTTCATGCATCTTGCAGTTGCACACATTTTGATGGAATGCGCTGATCATGATGGTGGGATGAACATCTAGGATGTTGTACTACACCCGGCTGAACCTCTGTATGTACTTGCGCATGTTTTCACCTTCTTTCTGGGTGTGACAAAAATCCGACCAAGAAGAAATGGAATCCGCCGGCAAGTGCATTAAGTATGACATGACATTGGGCTTAAGTGCCAACGGGAAGTAATTGGCAAGCACCTTGTCGCCGCGGGCTCCAGCAGCTTGCATTGTGATGGTGTAAATGCTGAGGAACTTTGACGAATGAGTCTTGTCGTTGTACTTCTCGCCAACGTTGGGCTTGAGGTGAGGTGGGAGCGCCACTGGAACTGCCGCAGCTCACGGGTAAAGGCTGGGCGACCCACCTCGTAGGGTAGGCCACCATAGCCTCCCGGTGACGGGTGGTCCATAATGGGCCCTGCTCGCCTATCTCACTGGTGGCACGTGTCGGATATCGGGTTTTGGCAAAACCCTTAAGGTTCGAACTCTGGGGTGCACACGAAGATCTTCTCCCTACTGAAACACGCCCACAACCTCGCCGCAATTCTAAGCTAGCACGATGAACAACACAAGAGACACGAGGTTTATACTGGTTCGGGCCACCGTTGTGGTGTAATACCCTAATCCAATGTGTGGTGTGGTGGATTGCCTCTTGGGCTGATGATGAACAGTACAGAGGAAGAAAAGCCTCGCGAGGACCAGTGTTCTTGTGCTTGGTGGTGTGCTTGGGGAGGAATTGGTCAGTCTCTAAATTAGGTCCCCTCTCCACTATGGTGGCTAGCCCTATTTATAGAGGCCCTGGTTCTCTTCCCAAATATTGAGCTGGAAGGGAGCCAACAACGACCATTTTGAAAGGGGACAACTAGTACAAGCTATCCTGACTAAAGGTGGTCTTCGGCTGCCAAAGGCACTGGTGATGACACCGTCTTGGGCTCCATGGTAACCTCCATCCTAACGTCCTCCTGGTCTTGGTCTTGTTGCACCGATATGGAAACCTTTGCTTGATGCCTCGGTACTCCGCACCTGCGCTTGCCCCCTTTGCACCAAAGAGGAAACAAGGACACTGCGCAGGCTGGCGCCCGCCTGGGTTTGATCGTCATGGCTTGCGTCATGAGCACCTCGTGATGTACCCCTTGCCTTGATGTCTCCGCCTCCTTGT
This sequence comes from Triticum aestivum, assembly GCF_018294505.1. NCBI lineage: Eukaryota > Viridiplantae > Streptophyta > Magnoliopsida > Poales > Poaceae > Triticum > Triticum aestivum. The sequence continues at coordinate 231,258,244 of NC_057804.1, read as the reverse complement.
GAGCCTGCCTGGTGAGGCCGCCCCTAAGAAGGCCTTGTCTCGTTCGCCCCGTGAGGCTTGGCCCCTCGCGAGGGTCTTGAGCTTTGGGTTGATGAAGAAGGGCCATAGTGGGCCACTGCTGAGCTACGCTGCAGGATGCAGGCAGGCAAGTCTCGGGACCCCCGTTCCCAGAACGCCGACATTAGCCCCCGGGCCCAAGGCGTTCTCGGACTTGGCTTAGCAGCAAAGCCAATGGGAAAGTGTGGAGCGCCACGGGCCCCAACAGCCTGTGGCCTTGGTCGCCGCGTGGCGGTTGGTTGGACGTGGGCGTCTCCGGTTCCCCATGCTGCCTCGGCAACTACCCGATTTGACAAGTCCTTGCTGCATGCTAAAAGAGTCATCATTACCTGTGATTGTGGAGGCCGACGGTTGGCCTCCCTTGGGCTATAAGTATGGACTGGCAAGAGCCCCCGTGGTCCATCTTTTCTTGCTCCGCCTGCTTCTTCCCCTGCTCCACCTCCGTTCTCTACACCAATGGCACCGATCCGCCGGTTCTCAGCCGAAGATAAAGGGAAGGCCCCCTGGGAGGGGCCTGCTCCGCTTCCGCCGAAGAAACGGCCGGTCCCGTGCCACCGGGACGAGGTTGCGAGGCCGGAGATGAAGAGGCCTTGGTACAAGCGGCCACCTCCTAGGTTCCCGCCACCCCTATACGCCCGGGGTGAGGGCCCTGGAGAAAGGGACGACGAGCGACGTCGCCCATGCCGCAGGCGAGGTCGACGAGCCATGGCGACGCGCACCGTTGCTCCTGGAGTCCACGCCGCGGACTCCTCTCGCGAGCTAGTGCTCCACGCTGTGATGCCTCCAAGCACCTGGATCTGCTTCCCTCCATTCTTCGCCTTCAAGATGCCGCCGAGGGGGCCTCTCGAGCTTTGGCTGCAGCATGCCGACTGCGGTGCTCCATCGACCGGAGCAGAGGTGGAAGTCGTCGCTCCGGGCAACGTCTTCATGACCCGAGGCTGGGGCCAGGTTGCCCGGGTCTGCCGGCCAGGGGGCGCCCTCGTGATTCATTTCGAATACGATGGCGCCTCCTTGATGCTCTTCAAGGTGTTCGACAAGGAAGGACACCGGCTGGAGTACTGCCCTAGGGGAGGCAGCTAGGACATCATCATGGCAGGGGCTAGGCCAGCCACCCGCTTCCCCAACGGCTCCTCTAGCAGCAGCGATGATGCTTGGGAGTCCAGCGACTCTCCCGAGCTCTTCGTTACTCTGGAGACGAGCGAGGACAGCTACGTGCCCTCGAGCTCGTGTTGTGCCCTGAGCAAGACGGCTGCATCAGGCTGCCGGCGCAGCTGATCTGGGTGGGGTTGGCGTCGGTCTCCCGTGGCCCATTGTTGATTATGGCGTCGTCCATGGAGGCGCGTGTAGTTAGGGATCCTTAGGGTTCGTGTCTTTTGTTCCTTGCGAGGAATCGAGAAAACACCCCGTGGGGGCATGTAAAGGGTCTGTGATGTCTTTTGTTGATATTATCCTTATTATGAAGCGGTGTGAACGCTTGTCCTATCCCTGCTTGGTTACCCCTTTCTAACCTCGCGACGAATTGGTGCTCTACGCTGACAGGTCCCGGTCCCTAGGCAGGCTCCAGCCGTCGCTGGTATGCCAGGTCGCGATGCTGTGGTCAAGGCAAGGAGTTGAGCGGCCCGAGGTCCAGTAAGAGCCCCTGAGGAGCGATGCTCAGGAGGTCCCCTTTAGCGCACAAGAAGCCGCCGAAAGATGAGAAAGGAAGGCAAGATTGCCGTCACGGAGACGTATTAGGCGGAGATTCCGTCTAGGAGTGAAACTTATCTCGAAAACATGGAGTCGTTTCTTCGTGTTGCGCCGGACTTGTACGTCGGCAGCTGGGATGTAGCTGGGTTAGGCCCGCGCGAGCTTCCCCTCTCTTCCCCACACTCTCCTTGGTGCTCTATGTCCTCAGGTCCCGGCCCTCGAGCGAGCTCAGCCGCCGCTGGTATGCCAGGTCACGATGCCGTGGATAAGGCCATGGGGTGAGAGCTAGAGAGCCAGTAAGAGCTCTTGTGTCGTGATGCTCAGGAGCCCCCTTTCAATGCGCAAGAGGATCACGCGGGAAAGGGGTAGAAAGATCTCGTGGTGCCACCCGCTTTAGACCTCAGGGGGTTTCTGTAAACCAACACGAGAAAAGCACAGGTTGCCATTACGATTGCCGACCGACCATTGGTTGCTCCGAGAGAGTGGTGAGGGCACTGAGGGCCTGGTAAGGCGACACATGCCGGGCTGCCGCGGGCCAGAGCTCGACCACTCAGATTTGTCCATGTTGCAGGGACGGACCCATGTGCAAACACTGTGCCAGCGCGAGCGGATTCAAAGGTAGGTGTCAATCGAGCAGGCGATAATCACATGCAGGATAAGCCTGAAGGGCAAATAAACTTAGATAAATGTAGGAGGGATACAGGCCACTGGGCCAGGCCCGAGTGGCTTGGGAATGATGCAGCCCGAGGGGCGCCCCCAGTAAGGTAAACTAAAGTCATAAGCAAAAGGGATACATGCCGCAGGGACGGACCCACGCGACCTGGGAATGATGCAGCCCTGTGGGTGCTCCCAGCTGGAATGAACTCGGAAGATGTCACCTGGTACCATTGTAGAGGGGGTGTTGTAGTAGTTGAAGGTGCGCGGTGAAGAGGCCGATCCTCACGAGCCACCGGAGCCCTGAGCCTCGGGAGGCTCTGGGGGTCTAGGCGGTTCCTCGAGGACCATCTCCATCTCCACCAGGACCGCGCGATGCCTGGCCTCTTGAGCCGCCAGAATGCTCCGTAGATGGCGGTGGTGAGTAGCAGCCGCGTTCGGTAGGCTGAAAGACATGCGAACGTAGCTGTGTGGCGGACCCTCGCAATGCCCCATACGCGAAGGCTAGAGGCGCTCCTAAGATGCGGCTCGGTTGATCCCTGGAAACCGATGCAGACGTGCAGCCCGCCATCCTCGCCTGGATGGGGAGATACACCAGGCAGACGGTGGTCGTCGCGCATGGCTCTTGCTTCCTGAAGCTCCTCAGTGGCCTTGGTGATGAACTCCTGAGGGTTGGGCTTTCCATGCCCCATGCCTTCCTGAGGGAAACATGCCACGAAGCACGCCTCCAAGTGGTGCCCGAGCGCCTCCCTTGTGATTTTGGCAAAGTATGAGGCCCTCCAGAAGAGAGCCTCCGTGCCTTGCCCGAGGAGGGCGCCGGGCGCGCCTTCCTATGCGATGGAGGGAGGCACCCCTTCCATGGGCACGGATCCTGATGCGACTTCTCCTGAGATGCCAACCTCCTGCAGCCTTGAGCTGGGGATTGTCTTCTTCTTCTTGGGGACTGCCTCAGGAGGGTTCTCGCCCTTGCTGTCCGAGTCCTTGATTGATCCAGCTTGGATGGCGTGCTCGAGGGAGCACACCACATCTTTTTCTTTGCAGGGGACTATGATGATTCCGCCGCTTCCTGGCATCTTGAGGACATTGTATCCATGGTGGGTCACCGCCATGAACTTGGCCAGGGCTGGATACCCGAGGATGGCATTGTATGGCAGGCGAATGTGGGAGATGTCAAAGTCGATGAGCTCGGTGTGGTCGTTGTTGCGCTGCCCGAAAGCGACAGGGAGGCAGACCTACCCTATCGGGGTGGTCGAGCCATCAGTAACTCCTGAGAAAGGCTTGGTAGGCTGGAGTAGATCATATGGCACTTGAAGGTTGTTGAACATCTCGACGGGCAGAATGTTGAGTCCTGCGCCGCCATTGATGAGGATCCTGGTAACTTGGACCTTGCTGATGACTAGGGAACAAAACATTGGGAGGACGCCAGCTGTAGCTGCACACTTGAGTTGATCTGCTGAGCTGAAAGTGATAGCGCACTTGGTCCACCTGAGCGGGCGTGTGGCCTCGAGCTTGGGAAGGACTACATTCACCTCGTGAGCAAACTGCTTGAAGATGACCTGAGAGGCTAGGGCCTGAGCACCGCCCAAGATGCAAGCGATGGCATGTAGCTCCTGGAAGCCCCTAGCCCACTCGTCCTGGTGGTGGTCATCATTCCTTCTTGGTGGTGGCGGCAAAGCAGGAAGGCCTGCGTTGCCCTGCGGGTGGTCCTCGTGAGGCTGATCCCTCCAGGTTCCCTTGCAAGGCTGGTCCTGTCAGCGACCGTCACGAGGTCGGTCACACCACTCCCAGTGAGGGCCTCGGTCGTCCCATCGTCCTACGCCTCGTCTTCCTCCTCGGTCGTAGCGCCTGTCATTGTGCTGAGGGCTTCGACCGATGCGTCCATCTGGAACGGCCCTGAGCTCCTGGCATTCGTTGGTGTTGTGGGTGTAGAGGTTGTGGTAGGCGCATAATCGGTTGCCCTTGGATGACTCCGGCTGGTCCCTACCATGCTTCGTGTCTGGTTCAGCTGCGAGCACGGCTGCTCCTTTGCGCTTCACGTCCTTGGCCTTGGCCTTCTTCTCTTCTGGGTCAGCAGCTGGAAGCTCGAGGAGGGAGAGGCGTCGTTCCTCAGCTCTTGCGCACTTGGTCGCTAGGTTGATCAGCTCCAGAGATGTGCACAGATCCTCATGGATGGCGAGCTCCTTCTTCATCTTGGCGTCATGAACGCCATCAGAAAACGCTGAGATGATGGCCTCGTCCGTCACCTTGGGGACCTTGAGGCGGGCGCTGTTGAAGCGCTGGATGTATGTCACACCCTGATTTTCATGGCACTACACTTAAGCTAACAATCATGATAAAATGTGGTTTGACAAAAACTTTTGAGTGTTTTGGACCTTGCCTAGATTGGTTTTTTTCTGTTGTTTGCAAGTGCTCTAAAAATAAAATAAATCCTCCAACTCTTATACTCCTTCTCCTTGATCCAAAAACCTTTCCCAATGATCATGCCATGTGTATAGGACATAAAAATAATTTCTTGCAAAAATAATTTGGCCAAATAGTATTTTCAAAAATTATTTTTTTCAAAAAACCCTGAATTAAGGTTTGCACTACAAGTACTTAATTAAGGGCAGTAAAAATCTTTCCAAAAATATATTTGACTCCTATTAGATATAGGATACCCAGAAACCACAAAATATAATTTTAAAGGTTATTTTCCTATTTTATTTAAAAGCTTTTTCTTAAGGCCAGAAATGGTCTTTAATAGGGAAAAACTATTTTATTGCTTCAAAAACATTTGTCAAAATTTAGGGAAACTCATCGGACATATATTGTCCATATATAAGAGTTTCAACACATGGTCATGTTCAAACTATTGCACAAAACCCCACAAAACCATTTTTGCCCATTTCAAGGATTTGAAATATTTCTACAGGAAATATTTTCATAAAAATCCAAGGAAAATCTAGCAAGTCAAAAATGCATATTGTGATCACCTTGCAAAGCCTCATGACAATCCAGGTCATTTTGGTTCACCAAAATGCCCCCAAACCCTCTCTAACCAGAATCAAATTTGAACAACTTTGTACTACCAATTTTCTCTCCTTGCCCCAACTTTTGTGAGCATGTTCACATGACCAAATGAGGCTACTACACCAAGTGGTGTATCAAGGGGAAGTGATTTGCTCAACTAGATCTACACAAGTTCATTTCTGCTAATTTCTAGGGTTTACAAAAGTTGGATTGGCAAGTTTGCCCAAATAAGCTCCAAATTGGTGGAAGGCCCTAATTTTATGTGTCATTTCACCCTGTAGAGTCTCATGGCAAATGGAGATCATCTACTTGCCCAAACTAGCATCAAACACCTTCTGCATTTTAACTAAACACCCTGTTTGGGCCTCTTCCACTAATCCAAATGAGTTATACTCTTTACCACACCTCCTCCTAACCTCCCTATACCTCTAGCATTCAGCACAAGTCAATGCTTATTGATCAAGGGGATGGAACCACCAATTTTCTATTCTGGACAGCCCCATTTCCACTCTTCTCCTCCCTCTCTCTCTTCACCCACTGGCCACCAAAAGCATCCAAGGCCAAGATCCCTTCCTTAGCACCCCCCAAATACTACTGAACATGCAAGGGCGCGCCCACAAGCATAGAAAATGGCCTGGACAACCATACGGGTGCTCTAGAGTGCTCTACAGTGCGCTCCCGCACTGTAGCCGCCCCCTGCCAACCGCCTCCGGCCAGCTCGGGCCTCCCCAGCGTGTCTGACGAGGCCGCCTCGGTGTCTGGGACATGGGAGGCTGCCGGCCACCTCCTAAACCTCACCCCTCTCTCCTCCATGGAGCTCACCCGAGTGCGTCGTAGGCCGCATCCACGGTGCACCATGGCCCCTCTATTTAGAGGCCCTCCCGAGCTCTCCTATGGCTTCTTCCCACTCTCCTTCTTCCCCAGCAATCTCCTAGACAAGACACCTCTACCCCTCGCACCCTCCTGCCCCCTCCATGGCTGCCATGGTCGCCTTCGGCCTCCACCCGGCTCCGGCGAACCAGGGCCTCCCCTCCTCTCCTTTGACCACTAGGGGAAGTGCAGCAGGCCATGGGATCCTTCTCTCTCCTTATTTCCTCTGCTCCGGTGCCCATCGCGTCACGCTCGTCCGCTCCTGAAGCCGCCCGCCGGCGCCAAGGTCGTCGTTGCCTTGGTCATCCCCAGCCTGCGAGAGACCCATAAATGGGCGCGGCTCGGCCTCTCGAGTCCACCGATACGCCAGACGCCGTCGGGGACGGGAGGAACCGCCGGGGAGCACGCCGGGGCCCCGCTCGGTCGACCTCCTTTGCTCCTGGCGCGAGAAAGGAGATGACCTGTGGGCGGGGCCCTCTCGTCTGTGGCCCAGCCTCCAGGCCACGCTGGTAAGTGGAGACGTCTTCCAGGTAAACCGCCTACCCCGCAGGAACACGGACTCCACCAGTACACCGTCGACGTGGCCCAATCTCCCGCATAGGTGAGGTATTGGGCCGGCCCAGCAGCTATCCTACGCCGGTGCGCGCTTTAGGTATAACCTAATTTATTTATTTTCCCTTTTCAGTGTGCTTCTAAAATCCATAATAAATTCATTTCAACACCAATTTTGATGATTCAAATTTCTATTAGTTTCTAAAATCCTGCCCTATCGCATGGTGCTATTTGCACATTTTTCGAGAATCATTCCCTTCTCAAATATTTATAAAATCCCCTTTTTCCTATTTCTGTGGTGAACTTTAGAAAATCACAGAGAGTTCAAAATTGATCCAAATTCCATGATTCAAATTTCTTGATGCTTCTAAGTTCATAACTTAGTTTATGAACATTTTTCTTAATACTTTTGTACCCCACAAAATAATGAGCCATTTCTTCATATTAACCAACTTTGCAAATTCATAGGAAATTCATTTGAACTCCAAATCTAGTGAAACTAACTCCTAATGCTTCTAAAATTATTCCTTGTTAATTGGATGCCTTTGATCATTTTTTTCAAATAGTTCTTCTGTACACTTCTTGCAAATCCATAAACCCCTTGATTCCATCATATCGAAATGTTTAGAAATATCCATTGAGCCACTTCCAATGAAATCACCTTGGTCATTCCTCATATGACCAGAGGTATCCTAGAAAAGTCCAACTCACATTTTTAGAGCACTTTTATTTTTGCCTTGTCATGTTGCTTATTATGGTTGTTTTCGATGATAGTTGACGAAGTAGTCGAAATGCTCAGAGTTGGACCAGAGATATTTGAAGACCTCGAAGACTTTGTTAAAACAGGCAAGCAGCCCTTTGACCATGTCTATGAAACCCTTTTTATGCATGTCATATAGCACCATATTGTTGTTGCAACGGAATCATGATGAGGTGGTAACAACTTTGATGGTTTGCCACCGTACTTCCTCGTTGATACTTGCATTGTGCATGACCCTACCTTCTTATGAGGGTTATGCCGGTGGGGGTAGATAGGATGCTAAGTAGTGCTACGCAAAAAGGGACGGGGATATGCGTGGTGATGGAGACAAAGTATTTTCAAAAGACTTTTAGAAAACCCCATCGGGTGCCACTTATGCCCGGGGGAGATGATGAGTTGGGTAGCCACTTGATGACGAAGTGGTGTACCGAGGCAAGTCTGTGTTGTTTTCAAAACGGATTGGTTTAAGTTGCGACCGTTATTCCAACCTTACATGCGCAACCACTCTACCCTTGTATGGGAAAGGGCATTATTGATTACCTAGGCCGATACAAGCTTGGAACCCGCATTACTAGTGACAGGGGAGAGTTGGTGCTCTCTCTCGGGACGGGGTCGTGCCAGGTAGGGCGGCCATGACTGTTTAACAGGGCACCAAATACACCGTTGTGTCCCCTCTCGGATGTTACGATCTCGAGTGAGTCTTGTATGATGTACATCATGAGGATACAGAACAACAAGTGGACTCCTTGTTAGTGTCGTCTAGGGAAAGATAGTGATCGGGTGCTTACCCCGGGTACTTGAGGTATCGCGGGTCGTGGATGACACGGACGTTCCCAGGATCTTGTGGGTAAAGTGTGCATCCTCTGCAGAGTGTCAAACAATTCGAATAGCCGTGTCCACGGTCAAGGACAGTTGGGTAACCGCTTGTCACGACCGGCTTTTCAATAAAAATATTTATTGATAAAATCGATCTTTTAAACCCAGTATAGGAAAAGTCATCCTTTCTGGTAGACAAAAGCATGATAAACAGAGAACTAGTAGCATCAAATATATTACAGGGTTGAGCTGAGGCTGCCCAACAATTTATTACAAACTCGCCAATATCTTACATATGGGCGGTTATAACACAGGGGTGTGGTGGCATGCTACTAGCTCGAGGAAACGCGGTGGCGGATAACTTGACTTCTACTGGCAGCTCATCGAGCATCGAGGTGAGGCTCGATGAATTTATTTTGGGGTTGCGGAAGAGGATAATACAACGACCAAGACAGGATCGCACGGGACTGACTGGGACACCTCTAGGCGTCGGACTCGCTATCAAACTCTTCATCCGTGAGATCGCCTTCATCAACATCTGGCCAAGTCAACAAGCCAGGTGAGTACTTGAAAGTACTCGCAAGACAGTTCGGACAAAAGATATAATCAATGAATGCATGAATGCGTCATGAATAAAGGATGATGCTCATATAACAACGGTGAGATTTGCAGGACTTCATAAATAAAATAAATAGCTGAAAACCGATCGGGTGTCTGGAGCGACGCCTCAAAAGGTAAATAAATAAAATGCATGCCGTAGTCGGGCGTCTAAGCGACACCACATAAAGGGCTTAAAAGAAATGCCACAGTCGGACGTCTGGGAGACATCACATAAAGGTCTTTAAAAGAAATGCCACGGTCGGACGTCTGGGCGACATCACATAAAGGGCTTTAAAGGAAATGCCACAGTCGGACGTCTGGGCGACATCACATAAAGGGCTTTAAAAGAAATGCC
>NC_057804.1:231227406-231248856 GCF_018294505.1 Triticum aestivum | reverse complement strand
CAAAAGGTAAATAAATAAAATGCATGCCGTAGTCGGGCGTCTAAGCGACACCACATAAAGGGCTTAAAAGAAATGCCACAGTCGGACGTCTGGGAGACATCACATAAAGGTCTTTAAAAGAAATGCCACGGTCGGACGTCTGGGCGACATCACATAAAGGGCTTTAAAGGAAATGCCACAGTCGGACGTCTGGGCGACATCACATAAAGGGCTTTAAAAGAAATGCCACAGTCGGACGTCTGGGCGACATCACAAAAAGGGCTTTAAAAGAAGTACCACAGTCGGACGTCTGAGCGACATCACAGACAAGGCCTATAACAAAAGTAAATAACAGGTCTGCCACCGTCGGATGTCTGAGCGACATCGCAGACAGGGCTTGTAATAAATGTAAATAACTAGATTAGTCCATCCACGAGAATAATCTTTTAGCCAGATTTATCACACATAAATCCCACCGGAGTTTTGTCATTGAGGCTGATATCTGACAAGATAAGATGAATATAGTACTTAAACAAAGTACAAGATAATTTAAAGATTTAGGACTCTGCAGAGTTTGGATAATTTTACCACAGCCAACGGATTTCCGTAGTCACGAAGGACTAGTTCTGTTTACGGTATTTTAGTAGAAACACATTTAACTAGTACACACCCATTTCACCTCACGATGCCAGGAATCACCCTGGACAACGTCCAAGAAAAACTTTGAGACGGCGAGGCCACAACCTCGAATAGCATGGGATCAAATTTCTATACGCGCGCTCTAAGGGGTGCCCCCCTCTCGGTCCCAACCGGAAACACCCATGCCCCCTAACCGGATGACGGGCTTTAATCCAGGGCCATGGAACCCCCACCCCGGCCTCTCTATTTGGTGTGTACCAGGAAAACGATTTGCAGCTTACTATGCCATATTCCTTTCGGAAAACATGTGACAGTAGGAAGGAATGAATGGAAATGTGATTTGTTTCACGATGACACGGAAGTCAAATAATCTGGCATAAGACTGGCATGTCACAACACTGCCATCTTACCTATCCTCATGCCAACACATGGCTATGCAAATATGTATCCAACAACATAATGCTATCCGAAACTTACTTTCCGATTATGTGCATGAAACATAACATTTAAAGTGCTGTTCCTAAACATGCCATGACCATACTACAATGCAAACATGCAACAACACTCATCATATAAAGAGTTCAAACATGCTTGCCTGGTTCGGAGAAGTCGGAGTCTAACTGTGCGAAGTTTGCAACTCTGTCACCTCCTCCGGTATCTACGGTATAAGAAAAATACGTACGCAACGTAAATACCATGAGTGTACAGAAAAGTGTTCCAAATATTTTTCAAATAAATATGATAAAAAACTAGACAAAAATTTGAAGAGGAGAGAAAAAGAATTAATCAAAAATACTTTTCTGATTAAAAGTTATAAGAGTTTTGGTCCAAGGACCCATCTGTAATGAAACAGAAAACTTCCAGGGGCTTTGCAGAAAAATCCAGAAAAACGGTTCAGAGTGGAAGCGTATTTGCCAGAGTATGCTTTCAGTAAATGATTCAAAAAAAACAAAGGAGAGGCTGACGGGCGGGTCCCACCTGTCAGGTTTGAAATTTCAAACGAGGGAGTCGGGGCTCGTCGGCGCCCGAGAGCCGCGGTGGTCGCCGACGACGATCCACGGCGAGGCAGGGAGATCAGAGAGTACCTCCGTGTTCAGGGCGCCATTCCGCGTCTATGGCAGGTGGTGGTGGTCGCCGGCGAGTACCACGTCGGCAGCGACACTTGCTCCGGCGAACGGCGATTCGGGTGGTCGTGGATCTCGCCGGAGAGAGCTGCGGGATCAAAATTGAGGTGGGGGTTATCTTACTAGAGGTGGTACGAGGCTACGAGCGAAAGTCTGGCGGCGGAGGAGTTCTCACCGGAGAGAACGATGCCGGAGCCCGAGGCGGACGGAGGTGGCCGGAGTCGAGGAGGAAAGGCCCCTCGAGGCTCGTTCAGTGGCTGGGCGGGGTCTGGTGAGGTGGTGGAGTCGTGCGGGGGCGAGAGCAAGCTCGGGGTGCTATATATAGCCGCCCCGAGGCGGTTGCCGAGAAAGGGGTTCTCCGGCGAGGTAATTACGGCGGCGCTGTGGTTGCACGGGAGGTTTCAGAGGTTGAGCATCGTCGCGGGTGTCCCCTGGTTCCGTTTAGGTGCTAATCGCGTCGGGATTTGGTTGCTTAGGGGGCGCTCGACAGAACGGGGCGGCGCGGGCCCGTCGGTGGCAGGGAGCACGCTCTGTGCGTGCCGCGCCACGGCGACGGTGCTGCATGCGTGCGCTGGCGAGGAAATGGCCACGCGGAGCCACCAGGGGGTTTGGGCGGCGCCGAACGGCATTATGCCACCGTTCTGCTCCCTGTCGGCCGCTACGGTGATACGGCCGCCGCAAAGCACGCCAGCGCAGGCGGGCCAGGGCTCCACCGATGCCAGGAAGGCGCCAAGCGCGTGTGTGAGGCTCCGGACAAGCAAGCTAGGCCGTGAGCAACGTGCCAAGTGTACTGTGAGCATGTGACTGAATTTCTGATGAAAATCGACACTGAAGCTCTGAACTTATCTGAAGATGAACAGGAACAGTGCATGCAAGGTGTTCAACAGAATGATCTAGGCATGTAGGTATTTTTCCCAGAGCTGGTTTTTGGTGGAGGGGCCTCTCATTGCATCTAGAGGCTGCATGAATATTTGTGGAATTTTTGGAGAGGTGTAGATATGAATTTCACCAAATTTGGCAAATCTGGTCCAAACTTGCAGTGAGTGAAATTTGAAATATTTGAACAGGAGAAGAGTGGATCAAGATGGTTCTGGGTTGTGGGTACAAAGGACTATCCAGGAGTGTTGAGTTGAGGTCAAAAATCAAAAGCATTAGGGTACTTGCTTTGCAATCCACCTAGGCTCAAAAGAAAGGACAGAATTATTTTGGGAGGAGAAATAATTGGAATAAAATCCAAAAATTGATTTTATTAGTTTGGACAGAATTTTTGGGTTGTAGCAAAGTGGGAGGAGAGGTTTTGGGAAAAGTTCACAATAGGAGGCATGGTAAAATTTAGAAGGGGTCAAAACCAAATAAAAGCCCAAAAACTAAAAAGGGTTTTCTTTTTTTTAAAGAAACTAAAACCAAGGAAAGGATTTTTGAGAGGGCGAAGTTAGAAGATGGTTTTTAGGAAGGGTTTAAATGACCTACTTTCAAACCAAGCAAGGCTCTTTCTGAAAACAAAATCACAAAATTTTTGGAGTGTCACCGCACCTACACCCTTAGGAAAAATCTCGTCCCCGAGATTTCAGCTGATCCTTAAATAGGTGTGGGTGCTCTGTCCGAAGAAATTCCTCGCTCTCCCAAGTTGCTTCATCCTCGGTGTGATTACTCCATTGAATTCTGAAAAACTTAATGGTTTTCCGTCGGGTCCTCCTCTCAGACTCTTCTAACATTTTTATTGGGTGCTCCCGGTAAGTGAGGTCCGGTTGCACATCAATATACTCATGTGAAACTTGCTTCTCTGGGTTGCTCATGTATTTTCTCAACTGCGAGATGTGAAACACGTTGTGGATACCGGATAAGTCTCCGGGTAGGTCTAGCTGGTAGGCTACCTTGCCTCGTCGGGCCACTATATGAAATGGCCCGATGAATCTTAGTGCTAGTTTCCCCTTAATCCTGAATCGTTGCAGACCCTTCATAGGAGAAACTCTCAGGTATACCAATTCTCCGAGTTCAAAACTGATTTCGCGATGCTTTCAGTCGTAATAACTCTTTTGCCGACTTTGAGCTGTTTTGAGTCGTTCTCTAATTGTCTTAACTTTCTCCTCGGCCTCCTTGAGCATATCTGGGCCAAAAATATGGCTGTCTCCGGTCTCTGACCAATTTAGCGGGGTACGACATCTTCTCCCATATAGAGCTTCAAAGGGTGCCATTTGCAAGCTGGCTTGATAGCTGTTGTTGTATGCGAACTCTGCATATGGCAAACTTTCTTCCCAACTGTTCCCGTAGGTGAGGACACAGGCTCTTAGCATGTCTTCTAGGATTTGGTTTACACGTTCCGTCTGCCCATCAGTCTGGGGATGGTATGCGGTACTGAAGGCTAGTTGGGTTCCCAGTGCCTGTTGTAGGTGATCCCAGAATGTAGAGACGAACTGTGTGCCTCTATCGGAGATGATAGTCTTAGGGACTCCATGCAGGCAGACGATACGGGAAGATAAAGTCGGGCTAGTCTCTGAGTGGTGTAAGTTGTTTTTACCGGAATAAAATGTGCAACCTTGGTTAATCTGTCAGTTATGACCCATATGGCATCGTTTCCGTGTCGTGACCGTGGCAGTCCAACGATAAAGTCCATTCCAATATCGTCCCATTTCCACTCGGGTATCTTATTTGGCTGTAACAGTCCGGCGGTTTCTGGTGCTCGTCCTTGATACGTTGACAAGAGTCATAGCATGCAATGAACGTGGCTATATCTCTCATCATACCGTGCCACCAAAAATTTTCCTGAAGGTCTTTGTACATTTTTGTTCCCCCAGGATAGATTGAATACGGAGGTGTGTGACTTTCAGTCAATATCTGCTGTTTGAGGTCCTTGACATTTGGTACGCATAGCCTCTCTCCGTACCACAATATTCCTTGCTCATCTACGTTGAATTCTGAGGCTCTTCCCAAACTCACTTTTCTTTTTATGCCCTCAATGCTGGGGTGTCCGTGCTGGGCTTCCTTGATCCTTTCCATCAGGGTAGGCTGTATTCCTATATTTGACACACTGCCTTCGGTAACCATTATTAGATTGAGTCGGGCAAATTCCTGCTGAAATTCTGGCCTCAACTTTGGTATACTGTCGTCGTCCGTGCTGGGATTTCGACTAAGTGCATCTGCCACAACATTTGCTTTTCCGGGATGATAGTGGATTCCAACATCATAATCCTTCACCAACTCTAACCAGCGTCGTTGCCGTAAATTTAACTCTGGCTGTGTGAAAATATACTTAAGACTCTTATGGTCTGTGTATATCTCACAATGATTCCCAAGTAGGAAGTGTCTCCATTCCTTGAGTGCATGAATGACCACTGCTAATTCCAAGTCATGAGTGGGGTAATTTTCCTCATGCTTGCATAGTTGTCTAGAGACATACGCCACTACCTTGCCTTCTTGCATCAATACGCATCCGAGGCCTTTCCGGGATGCATCACAATATACCTCAAAATTCTTGTGTATATTCGGCACAATTAGTACTGCTGCTGTTGTTAATTTGCTTTTTAGCTCTTGGAAGCTTTTCTCACATGCTTCTGTCCATTCAAAATTCTTGCCTTTCTTGAGCAATTGTGTCATGGGCTTTGCTATAGTAGAGAATCCTTCAATAAATCTCCGATAATAGCCTGCCATTCCCAAGAAACTCCGTATGTCCGTTACGTTAGCTGGTGGTCTCCAGCCAAGTACGGCCTTGACTTTTTCCGGGTCTACTGCAATACCTTCTTGGGTTAGCACGTGGCCCAGAAAACCCATCTGTTTTAGCCAAAATTCACATTTGCTGAATTTGGCGTACAATTGATGTTTCCTGAGTTCTCCTAGTACAATCTTGAGATGTTCGGCGTGCTCTTCTGGTGTTTTGGAATATATCAGAATATCATCGATGAATACCACAAAAAACTTGTCCATATACTTCATAAATAAGTTGTTCATGAGGTGAACAAAATATGCGGGGGCGTTGGTCAGTCCGAATGGCATCACTGTGAACTCATACAGCCCATATCTGGAGGTGAATGTGGTCTTGGGAATATCTTCTATTCGTACTTTTAATTGTTGGTATCCTGAACTCAAGTCAATTTTTGAGAAGACTTTGGCCTGTGCGAGCTGATCGAATAAATCATATATTCGGTGCATTGGGTATTTGTTCTTGATTGTGACCATGTTGAGAGCTCGATAATCAATACACAACCTCATTGTTCCATCCTTCTTCTTGGCAAATAAAATTGGAGAACCCCAAGGTGAGGAGCTGGCTCGTATGTATCCTTTCTCCAATAATTCTTTTATTTGCTTCTTCAACTCTACCAATTCGGATGGTGCCATTCTGTAAGGTTTCCTGTAAATAGGAGCGGTTCTGGGTGCTAGCTCAATGCTGAATTCTATCTCTCGGTCTGGTGGCATGCCTGGTAGTTCTTCTGGAAATACGTCTGGGAATTCACATACTACTGGAACCTCGTTCAGCTTAGAAACGTCCACCTTGTTTAATCTAGGCCGCCGAGGTATTTGTCTCTCTTTGGCTGAAACTTTTATTTTCTTCCCGTGATGGTGTGTGAGAATCACGGTACGGTTGAAGCAGTCAATAAAACCTTTGTTGGTGGTTAACCAATCCATTCCTAGGATGACATCCAGTCCTTTGCTTTCCAGTACAATATGGTTGGCGTAAAACTTCAATCCTTCAAATTCAATAACCACACCTTGACAGTAACACTGGGTCACTTGCTTAATTCCAGGGGACTTGATGATCATTGATTATTCCAAGGGAAGCATCGAAAAATTATTTTGCAAAGCAAAACTTTTCGAAGCGAATGAGTGAGAAGCTCCAGAATCAAACAAAACCATGGCAGGTATTGTGTTGACGGGGTACGTACCGAGTACGATATCTGGGGCGTTCTCTGTTTCCTCTCGGGTCACATGGTTCAAGTGACCTTTCCGGTGGTTGTTGTTGGGGTTGAAATTGCTTCGCTTTGGTGCTGAATTATTTCCACCATTATTGAGCTTCGGGGTTGAGCTCCTTGGCTTGGGGCACTGCTTGGCATAGTGCCCTTCTTCTCCACAAGCATAACAGGTAACGCCTGGGCGATAGGTGAACTCTTTGTCTCTTGCATGGAAATTCTTTATTGGACGTGAGTTATTCGTCGGGGTTTTGTGTGAATCCCCCTTCTGAAATTCCTTCTTGCTTCTGTGATTGCGAGCAAAAGTAGTCTGGTCCCTTTTTCGTTTGCGGAAGTCTTCCAGGCTACGTCGCTCATTTTCTAGGGTAATGGCCTTACCCACCAGTGTTTTAAAATCTGGAAAGGTATGCACAACTAGCTGGCACTTAAGGGCGGGTGCCAGGCCTTCTAAGAATTTTTCCATCTTCTTGCTCTCGGTCATGCATTCTTCATTGGCGTAGCGAGACAGCAGAGTGAATTGGCTGTTGTATTCTGACACTATCATGGCCCTTTGCTTGAGTTCATCAAATTCTTTCTTCTTGATTTTCATGACGCTCTTAGGAATATGTGCGCCATGAAATCCTTCTTTGAAATTTTCCTAGGTGATTTCATTTTCATTGGGGTGCATGTGCAGGAAGTTTTCCCACCATGATGCAGTTGCTCCTGTGAGATAGTGTGGTGCATACGATACTTTTTCACGGTCTGAACACTGTGCGATAATTAATTTTCTCTCCATGTCCCCAAGCCAGTCATCGGCCTCAAGAGGCTTGTCAGTATGAGAAAATGTTGGAGGACGCGTCTTTTGTAACTCAGATAATTTGGATTGCGGTTGATACTGACCATGGTTACTTCCCATATTGATGAATTGGTTCATCATTTCCTGGTGTTGCTGCTGACTCTATTCATACAAATGACAAACTTGTGTAAAAGCTTTTTCACTGTCCTATTGACTTGTCTGACCCTCAGTGAAATTGTGGTTCTGCGGTGTGCCATAATTTTCTCCTGGCTGAGTTGCCATGGAGCGCGTCCAAGGACGAGACATCTTTCACTCTGGGGATATATTTTGTGAACCCATAAGATAAGAAAGAGAGTCGCAAAAGTCAATAAAATCACACACAAAGAACATTTTTAAACTCTAGGATATTTTTGGAAACACACGATTTCGCGTGGAGAAGGACTAGTGCATATCTTACACGCGGGCATAATTATACATTACATCACCCAGGATATGCGTACATAATCCTGACATGTTATTTAAACTAGTGCACTCCTCCAGATCCTACCTGATGCGCAAATAGGCTACTTCTCACAACCTATGTACATATAAACATATTACACAAGTCGATACATCGCATGGCATCTATGCGTACTTAGACGGAGATGGTGAGGATCTCCCTTGGCCTGCCGAGGGTGAGACGCAGAGACGCTGGGGAATCAACCTCCTCCTCGCTAATAGGTTCCAGACGAGAAACGTTGTGCTGAGCTGATGGAGCCGGTGCCGTAGGCGGAATAACACGAATACGAGTGGGTGGAATAGGTGGGGTAGCACGTATGGGAGTAGGTGCAACAAGTGGTGCAGAGCGGACGGGAGTGGGTGCAATAGCCTGGTTAAATTCCTCTGTGGTAGGCAGACGACGAGCAGAGGCGAGTATGGTAGGTGAGTGAGAGGCTGCGGATGACACAAAATTTAGTGGTGGAGCGGTGTGCAGTAGTTCCCTCCTGTTAGCAGCACAGCCATGAACTGAGTCCATGCGTGCAGCTACGAGGTCATCCACCATGCAGTCGAATGCTGCCTCCAGGGCCCGGAGGTACTCGACAAGCATCTCAAAGGCTTCGTCTCGCTCTCCTATGGGGCAAGAGAAAGAGTAGTGACAGGTGTAAGGCACATGGCATGGAATGTAGCGGTAGCGACGGGTCTTCATTGCAGGAAGAACATCCCGAAGACGGGCTATCATCTCGTGGGCAGCCATCTGCATAGCATGCCTTTCTGTAGGCATGGCTCTCCCCACGAATCGGAGGCGGCGTATTTTAGCATGGCCTCCCCTGAACTGCACCGCGGCCTGGTGCATAGTCAGACTGTCGTTGATCTTGTGTGGATAAAGCGTGAAGACTGGGCGCACGGATGGCCCCATCGTGACCTGAACGATGAAGGAGAGGAGTTTGACGAACCCCTTAGGCACGTTGGCGAACATTTGAGACTCGCAGTCGTTGCCGGCCATCTACAAAAGTAGGCAAAAATTTTGAGTGATCAGATCATAAATTTTTATGCTGACTGTCAGAAAAGTGACTACACTTGTAAAAACATGAATAACTCTATCATGCTAATAACCAATTAGCGATCGCACCTAGTGGCTTCCTACAGTCAGCCTGGCTCTGGTTACCAAGTCTGTCACGACCGGCTTTTCAATAAAAATATTTATTGATAAAACCGATCTTTTAAACCCAATATAGGAAAAGTCATCCTTTCTGGTAGACAAAAGCTTGATAAACAGAGAACCAGTAGCATCAAATATATTACAGGGTTGAGCTGAGGCTGCTCAACAATTTATTACAAACTCGCCAATATCTTACATATGGGCGGTTATGACACAGGGGTGTGGTGGCATGCTACTAGCTCGAGGAAACACGGTGGCGGATAACTTGACTTCTACTGGTAGCTCATCGAGCGTCGAGGTGAGGCTCGATGAATTTATTTCGGGGTTGCGGAAGCGGATAATACAATGACCAAGACAGGATCACACAGGACTGACTGGGACTCCTCTAGGCGTCGGACTCGCTATCAAACTCTTCATCCATGAGATCGCCTTCATCAACATCTGGCCAAATCAACAAGCCAGGTGAGTACTTGAAAGTACTCGCAAGACAGTTCGGACAAAAGATATAATCAATGAATGCATGAATGCGTAATGAATAAAGGATGATGCTCATATAACAATGGTAAGATTTGCAGGACTTGATAAATAAAATAAGTAGCTGAAAACCGATCGGGTGTCTGGAGCGACGCCTCGAAAGGTAAGTAAATAAAATGCATGCCGCACTCAGGCGTCTAAGCGACACCACATAAAGGGATTAAAAGAAATGCCACAGTCGGACGTCTGGGCGACATCACATAAAGGGCTTTAAAAGAAATGCCACAGTCGGACGTCTGCGCGACATCACATAAAGGGCTTTAAAGGAAATGCCACAGTCGGACGTCTGGGCGACATCACATAAAGGGCTTTAAAAGAAATGCCACAGTCGGACGTCTGGGCGACATCACAAAAAGGGCTTTAAAAGAAATACCACAGTCGGACGTCTGAGCAACATCACAGACAGGGCCTATAACCAAAGTAAATAACAGGTCTGCCACCGTTGGACGTCTAAGAGACATCGCAGATAGGGCTTGTAATAAATGTAAATAACCAGATTAGTCCATCCACGAGATAATCTTTTAGCCGGATTTATCACACATAAATCCCACCGGAGTTTTGTCACTGAGGCTGATATCTGACAAGATAAGATGAATATAGTACTTGAACAAAGTACAAGATAATTGAAAGATTTAGGACTCTGCAGAGTTTGGATGATCTGACCACAGCCAACGGATTTCCGTAGTCACGAAGGACTAGTTCCATTTACGGTATTTCAGTAGAAACACATTTAACTAGTACACACCCATTTCACCTCATGATGCCAGGAATCACCCTAGACAACGTCCAAGAAAAACTTTGAGACAGGGAGGCCACAACCTCGAATAGCATGGGATCAAATTTCTATACGCGCGCTCTAAGGGGTGCCCCCCTCTCGGTCCCAACCGGAAACACCCATGCCCCCTGACCGGATGACGGGCTTTAATCCAGGGCCATGGAACCCTCACCCCGGCCTCTCTATTTGGTGTGTACCAGGAAAATGATTTGCAACTTACTATGCCATATTCCTTTCGGAAAACATGTGACAGTAGGAAGGAATGAATGGAAATGTGATTTGTTTCACGATGACACGGAAGTCAAATAATCTGGCATAAGACTGGCATGTCACAACACTGCCATCTTACCCATCCTCATGCCAACACATGGCTATGCAAATATGTATCCAACAACATAATGCTTTCCGAAACTTACTTTCCGATTATGTGCATGAAACATAACATTTAAAGTGCTGTTCCTAAACATGCCATGACCATACTACAATGCAAACATGCAACAACACTCATCATATCAAGAGTTCAAACATGATTTCCTGGTTCGGAGAAGTCGGAGTCTAACTGTGCGAAGTTTGCAGCTCCGTCACCTCCTCCGGTATCTACGGTATAAGAAAAATACATACGCAACGTAAATACCGTGAGTGTACAGAAAAGTGTTCGAAATATTTTTCAAATAAATATGGTAAAAAACTAGACAAAAATTTTAAGAGGCCAGAAAAAAAATTAATCAAAAATACTTTTCTGATTAAAAGTTATAAGAGTTTTTGTCCAAGGACCCATCTGTAATGAAACAGAAAACTTCCAGGGGGCTTTGCAGAAAAATCCAGAAAAATGGTTCAGAGTGGAAGCGTATTTGCCAGAGTACGCTTTCAGTAAATGATTCAAAAAAAACCAAAGGAGAGGCTGACGGGCGGGTCCCACCCGTCAGGTTTGAAATTTCAAACGAGGGAGTCGGGGCTCGTCGGCGCCCGAGAGCCGCGGTGGTCGCCGGCGGCGATCCACGGCGAGGCAGGGAGATCGGAGAGTACCTCCGTGTTCAGGGCGGCATTCCGCGTCTATGGGAGGTGGTGGTGGTGGCCGGCGAGTACCACATCGGCGGCGACGCTTGCTCCGGCGGACGGCGATTCGGGTGGTCGTGGATCTCGCCGGAGAGAGCTGCGGGATCAAAATTGAGGTGGGGGTTATCTTACTAGAGGTGGTACGAGGCTACGGGCGAAAGTCGGGCGGCGAAGGAGTTCTCACCGGAGATAACGATGCCGGAGCCCGAGGCGGACGGAGGTGGCCGGAGTCGAGGAGGAAAGGGCCCTCGAGGCTCGTTCAGTGGCTGGGCGGGGTCTGGTGAGGTGGTGGAGTCGTGCGGGGGCGAGAGCAAGCTCGGGGTGCTATATATAGCCGCCCCGAGGTGGTTGCCGAGAACGGGGTTCTCCGGCGAGGTAATTACGGCGGCGCTGTGGTTGCATGGGAGGTTTCAGAGGTTTAGCATCATTGCGGGTGTCCCCTGGTTCCATTTAGGTGCTAACCGCGTCGGGATTTGGTTGCTTAGGGGGAGCTCGATGGAACGGGGTGGCGCGGGCCCGTCGGCGGCAGGGAGCATGCTTTGTGCGTGCCGCGCCACGGCGATGGTGCTGCATGCATGCGCTGGCGAGGAAATGGCCACGCGGAGCCACCAGGGGGTTTGGGCGGCGCCAAACGGTGTTATGCCGCCGTTCTGCTCCCTGTCAGCCGCTACGGTGATACGGCCGCCGCAAAGCATGCCGGCGCAGGCGGGCCAGGGCGCCACCGACGCCAGTAAGGCGCCATGCGCGCGTGTGAGGCTCCGGACAAGCAAGCTAGGCCGTGAGCAACGTGCCAATTGTACTGTGAGCATGTGACTGAATTTCTGATGAAAATCGACACTAAAGCTCTGAACTTATCTGAAGATGAACAGGAACAGTGCATGCAAGGTGTTCGACAGAATGATCTAGGCATGTAGGGATTTTTCCCTGAGCTGGTTTTTGGTGGAGGGGCCTCTCATTGCATCTAGAGGCTGCACGAATATTTGTGGAATTTTTGGAGAGGTGTAGATATGAATTTCACCAAATTTGGCAAATCTGGTCCAAACTTGCAGTGAGTGAAATTTGAAATATTTGAACAGGAGAAGAGTGGATCAAGATGGTTCTGGGTTGTGGGTACAAAGGACTATCCAGGAGTGTTGAGTTGAGGTCAAAAATCAAAAGCATTAGGGTACTTGCTTTGCAATCCACCTAGGCTCAAAAGAAAAGACAGAATTATTTTGGGAGGAGAAATAATTGGAATAAAATCCAAAAATTGATTTTATTAGTTTGGACAGAATGTTTGGGTTGTGCCAAAGTGGGAGGAGAGGTTTTGGAAAATTTCACCATAGGAGGCATGGTAAAATTTAGAAGGGATCAAAACCAAATAAAAGCCAAAAACTAAAAAGGGTTTTATTTTTTTTAAAGAAACTAAAACCAAGGAAAGGATTTTTGAGAGGGCAAACTTAGAAGATGGTTTTTAGGAAGGGTTTTAATGACCTACTTTCAAACCAAGCAAGGCTCTTTCTGAAAATAAAATCACAAATTTTTTGAAGTGTCACACCGCTCTTGGGCTACGTCCACATGTTTACAAACCAGTGTGTGTGTGTTTGGATAAGTGGGAAGATCTACTTGGGTCAAGTCAAAGGACTTGACATGATTGAGTTGGGTTGATGCCCACTCTATTTATGTTGATATCTGTAACCTGTCCTCATGGTTACTTGAATTCTTCTGATGCATGTCTTACAAGTTGCTGAACATGTCATTGCACTCAAAACTAGCTTTCTGAAAAAAACATTACCTATATCATGCATTGTTGTATCTTGAACCAAAACATGGGTTGCTTGCGAGTACATTCAAAGTATTCATTGGCTTGCAACTGGTTATTTTATTGGCCAGGCATGAAAGAACAAGATATATTGAAGAGTTCTTTGGTGACGATCGTGCGAGCTAGGATGCTTTCCCAGTCAGAATGCCTGTAGGGTTAAGGCAGATGGCATGGGTCCAAGTTGGTATTGAACATTTCTGCTGCGATGATACACTCAAGACTTGACCATAATGGTCCTACTTGTGTAAAACAATATGTATGGATGTAAGACTCTTGTTATTCAGCTTCTGTGTGCTTAGTGAGCATTGATCTCTGGGATCACTGTACACGTGCATTCAGTGATCTCGACTTATGAGTCGGGGTCCCGACATAGCTGGTATCAGAGCCATCGTGACTATAGGAAGCCTTAGTTAGCATGGTCGTTAGTTAGGGTAAAAATATTTCCAAAACTACTACTAGTTTTCAAAACTATCTATACTCCTCTTCCCTTCTCAGTTTTTCGAAAACTAAGGTATACTTTCCTTATTAATCTCTTCCCTTTCAAAACCTTTGGTCGCTAGAACCCTTATGCCCCTGACCACTAGATTCCTTGTAATCCTCGTGGATAATCTAGAAGGAAGATGCCTTGCCAGACGTTCACCCACATCTCCCGAACACAAGATTGGCAACATCACAACAAGACGATACCAACAGAAGATACATCCTCAAGGAATGAGGACCTGAAGACCCAGGAGATGGTGACACCCTTGACACTGTCCCAAGATGATGCAACCTTAGCCTACGATGATCAGTGCATAGGATATGAAAGATCATGATATACATCGCTAATAGAGTAACCCTTTCACTACCGTTCTTGTATCGACAACCACCGATGCATGAGAACCTAGCCATTTGGTCCGCCTCACCATAGTGTGCAGGAAAATGGTTCTCCTCATCCCCCGCTCTTGGTGTCGATGTTTTCATCAACGTAACCAACATGATGGACCTCTATTATGCCTTGATAATGCCATTGCATAAAGGATTACCTACCTGGTACCATCGACGGCTTAGAATACAAAAAGGGATCGTCGTGATTAAGAAGACAATAGAAGACCAAGTCAATGCCAGTTACGAGGAGCCACCTTCACCCCATCACTTCAACAGGCGAGAAGTTGTTGAAGAATCTTCAGGATCAACCCGGATTGTTTCATCGAACAACTACAAGAGACGTAGCAACACCTGAGGAAAACCCAGAAGACTGCACGAGGCACAAAGTAAAGCACGACTACTTAGTCCGAGAACCCCTAGGGTAGGATGAGTCGTGTACCCCCTATGCGCAATCGAGTCCATATGATGGTTCGAATAGAACCATGACTGTGTGTTGCTTTTTTTATTTGTTTATGTTTTGATATAAGTCGCACTTTTTCCCTAGGCAACAAGTACGCGACTATATCACCTTCCTTGTTTTCCTTTGTTTGGCACTTTTTTGCACCCGTTTGTTTGCACCTGCACTATAGAACCCCCTTTAGGCATTCCCCATCTATGCCACTTTTCTCTCTCATCTCTCTCATCAACTAAAGACCGGCAAGACAAGATACACCAGGGATTCTACCTCGGCGACCAACAAGCACTGAAGACTTTTGCTACAGCCTCCTCGACCAAGTGGAACTCCGTAAAGCTGTGTTTACACCTCAAGACTAGAACCCTATCACTATACCATACAAGACTTCACGAGATACCCCAGCCCGAAACCTTAACCGTGAGCTTAACCTACGGATCACAAGAGAACCAGTTAAGCGTCTATATCCTTGCACAAGACTTGGTTCATTATGGAACTAGTGGACGTAGTGAGCGAGCACATTGTCATCCTAAGGTAGCACCAGAACTGACGATGCCATAGGAAAGACCAATTTGGGGATATATGAACAGAGGACAAATGACTTGATGAGTTTATATCAGTGACCTTGAGGAATTATCCAAGACTCTTTGGTAGATTATAAGGCTACCATGTTGGTAGATGAACTTGGTGGGATCATGATTATGGATTAGCATAGCTTTCATTACCCTTGAGTAAACTGGATTTAGTAGGACAATTATGATCGCAAGCTAGAATTCTTGGAGGAATAGGGATTTGTCTTAGCAAGGGGATATTAATAGGAGATAGTTGATATTACGATAATGACTTGGGGGAAAGTGTGGAAACTCTCGCGGGACATGAGATTTCGATTAAATAGGTTACCCTAGTAGAGTATGGATGCAGAGTAATTTTACATGGTTCGGAGTAAATTGGATTTAGACTAATGATCTTGATCATGATACCATGTTTCTCGGTGGACCATAAACTAGGAGATTGGATTAATTGTCAGAGTTTATTTAGGGATCTATATATGCTTGACCTTGGAGTTTACATGACCATGATAATGGAAATTGGTGGACTGACTATAGCAGCGTAGCCCTTTCAAGTATTTGGGATTATAGGGCATTAGAAGATCATGTGGGACACCATAGACATTGGATTTGTAGAATTAATGAATTATGTAGCTAATGGGCTTTTGGAGTTGATTCATAGGAAAGGAAACTAGATCTTGGAGTGGCATACGACGTGTTTCCTTAGGATAGAGATGCACTAACATAGACCTTGGATCAATAGACTGAGCACTTTGATTGTGGTGATTAAATTCAAGCTTAGCAGCTTGTATGTTCTACCCCTCGACTTTTGCATAGATATGAGTTTGGGAATAGTTGTCATGAATGATTTTGTTAGACCTCCCCTCGGGAGCCATGAGGAAATGAATAACATGAGTGATGATTGGAGTTCACCTATATGAGATGATTCTTTTGGTAATATGAGGTGAAGACTAGGTAGAACTATTGGCATCTCAGAAACTGTGCTCAAGGACGGGATGATAAACATTCACTCGCACACTAGAATCCTTAAAACCCTTACGCCCTACCAAGCAACAACATGGTCGGATCCTGACCTTGGGCTTTGGCTCTAGATCGATAAGACCTTGGCCAATACTCAACTGTGACCATCACCAATGCATCAGCCCACTTTACGTACCCCATAGACATCATGGAGTGCTTGGACAAGTTAGTTGTCATCTTTCTTTGATGACATACTTATCTACCCGAAGATGGAAGAAGAATCGTTGAGCTGGTCAAGGAGCATCTGAAGATCGTCATGTCTAGGAGGAAGAACTACACCAACCACCATCTTCAAGAAGTATACTTCCACGTCAAAGACCATGTGTATCTGCAAGCCACTCCTCTCTAAGGAACCAAGCATTTCCATGACAAGGATACCCACACCAAGATTCATCGGCCCCCTTCAAGATCACTCCAAGATTTAACAACCCCCTCTGAGATCACTACGAGATGAAGAGAAGATAGTTACCAGCTGGAGTTGCCACCTGAGTTACCTGATGTGCACAACGCTTTCCATGTTTCACAACCCCGGAAGTGTTTCCAACTTCCTAACTTGCCCGATCTCTACGAGGGCATTGACCACCGAGCCATCGACCCCTAGCCCTATTTAACCTATCGCGAGCTACCCATTAGCAACCTGGATCAAGAAGAGCGTCATACACAAAGCCACACCATCAAGTACTTCAAGCTCAATGGATCACTACACGGAAGCAGAATCAACATGAGGACTTGAAGACTACCCCATATCCAAGTTTTTGTATCCCTTTCCGCGCCTAGTTTGGGAATCTCAGGGACGAGATTCTTGTAAGGGGGGTAGGTCTGTCACACCCTGATTTTCATGGCACTACACTTAAGCTAACAATCATGATAAAATGTGGTTTGACAAAAACTTTTGAGTGTATTGGACCTTGCCTTGATTGGTTTTTGTTTGTTGTTTGCAAGTGCTCTAAAAATAAAATATATCCTCCAACTCTTATACTCCTTCTCCTTGATCCAAAAACCTGTCCCAATGATCATGCCATGTGTATAGGACATAAATATAATTTCTTGCAAAAATAATTTGGCCAAATAGTATTTTCAAAAATTAGTTTCTTCAAAAACCCCTGAATTGAGGTTTGCACTTCAAGTACTTAATTAAGGGCAGTAAAAATCTTTCCAAAAATATATTTGACTCCTATTAGATATAGGATACCCAGAAACCACAAAAATATAATTTTAAAGGTTATTTTCCTATTTTATTTAAAAGCTTTTTCTTAAGGCCAGAAATGGTCTTTAATAGGGAAAAATTATTTTATTCCTTTAAAAATATTTTTCAAAATTTAGGGAAACTCATAGGACATATAGTGTCCATATATAAGAGTTTCAACACATGGTCATGTTCAAAATATTCGACAAAACCTCCCAAAACCATTTCTGCCCATTTCAAAGATTTGAAATATTTCTATAGGAAATATTTTCATAAAAATCCAAGGAAAATCCAGCAAGTCAAAATTGCATATTGTGATCACCTTGCAAAGCCTCATGTCAATCCAGGTCATTTTGGCTCACCAAAATTCCCCAAAACCCTCTCTGACCAGAATCAAATTTGAATAACTTTGTACTACCAATTTTCTCTCCTTGACCCCAACTTTTGTGAGCATGTTCACATGATCAAATGAGGCTACTACACCAAGTGGTGCATCAAGGGAAAGTGATTTTCTCAACAAGACCTACACAAGTTCATTTATGCTAATTTCTAGGGTTTACAAAAGTTGCATTGGCAACTTTGCCCAAATAAGCTCCAAATCGATGGAAGGCCCTAATTTTATGTGTCATTTCAGCCTGTGGAGTCTCATGGAAAATGGAGATCATCTACTTGCCCAAACTAGCATCAAACACCTTCTGCATTTTAACTAAAAACCATGTTTGGGCCTCTTCCACTAATCCAAATGAGTTATCCTCTTTACCACACCTCCTCCTAACCTCCCTATACCTCTGGCATTCAGCACAAGTCAGTGCTTATTGATCAAGGGGATGGAACCACCAATTTTCTACTCTGGACAGCCCCATTTCCACTCTTCTCCTTCCTCTCTCCTCACCCACTGGCCACCCAAAGCATCGAAAGCCAAGATCCCTTCCTTAGCACCCCCCAAATACTACTGGACATGCAAGGGCGAGCCCACAAGCATAGAAAATGGCCTCGATAGCCATATGGGTGCTCTGGAGCACGCTACAGTGCGCTCCCGCACTGTAGCTGCCCCCTGCCAACCGCCTCCGGCCACCTCGGGCCCCTCCAGCGTGTGCCATGAGGCCGCCTCGGCGTCTGGGACACGGAAAGCTGTCGGCCCCCTCCTAAACCTCTCCCCTCTCTCCTCCATGGAGCTCGCCCGAGTGCGCCGTAGGCCGCGTCCACGGTGCACCATGACCCCTCTATTTAGAGGCCCTCCAGAGCTCTCATAGGGCTTCTTCCTGCTCTCCCTCTTCCCCGGCAATCTCCCAGACAAGACACCTCTACCCCTCGCGCCCTCCTGCCCCCTCCATGGCTGCCATGGTCGCCGTCGGCCTCCACCCGACTCCGGCAAACCTGGGCCTCCCCTCCTCTCCTTTGACCACTAGGGGAAGCGTAGCAGGCCATGGGATCCTTCCCGCTCCTTATTTCCTCTGCTCCCATGCCCATCGCGTCGCGCTCGTCCGCTCTCGAAGCCGCCCGCCGGCGCCAAGGTCGCCGTTGCCTCGGTCCTCCCCAGCCTGTGAGAGACCCATAAATGGGCGCGGCTCGGCCTCCCGAGTCCACCGGTACGCGGGACGCCGTCGGGGATGGCCGGAACCGCCGGGGAGCACGTCGGCGCCCCGCTCGGTCGACCTCCTCTGCTCATGGCGCGAGAAGCGAGACGACCTGCGGGCAGGGCCCTCTCGTCTGTGGCCCAGCCTCCAGGCCACGCTGGGAAGTGGAGACGTCTTCGGGGCAAACCGCCTACCCCGCAGGAGCGCGGACTCCGCCAGTACACCGTCGACGTGGCCCGATCTCCCGCATAGCTGAGCTACTGGGCCGGCCCAGCAGCTATCCTACGCCGGTGCGCGCTTTAGGTATAACCTAATTTATTTATTTTTCCTTTTCAGTGAGCTTCTAAAATCCATAATAAATTCATTTCAACACCAATTTTGATGATTCAAATTTCTTGTAGTTTCTAAAATCATGCCCTATCGCATGGTGCTATTTGCACATTTTTCCAGAATCATTTCCTTTTGAAATATTTATAAAAGTCCCTTTTTCCTATTTCTGTGATGAACCTTAGAAAATCACAGAGAGCTCAAAATTGATATAAATGCCATGATTCAAATTCCTAAATGCTTCTAAGTTTATGAACATTTTTCTTAATACTTTCTGTACCCCACAAAATAATGAGCCATTTCTTCATATTAGCCAACATTGGAAATTCATAGGAAATTCATTTGAACTCCAAATCTAGTGAACCAACTCCTAGATGCTTCTAAAATTATTCCTTGTTAAATGGATGCCTTTGATCAATTTTTTTCAAATAGTTCTTCTGTACATTTCTTGCAAATCCATAACCCCCTTGATTCCATCATATCGAAATGTTTAGAAATATCCATTGATCCACTTCCAATGAAATCACCTTGGTAATTCCTCATATGACCAGAGGTATCCTAGAAAAGTCCAACTCACATTTTTTAGAGCACTTTTATTTTTGCCTAGTCATCTTGCTTATTATGGTTGTTTTCGACGATAGTTGATGAAGTAGACGAAATGCTCGGAGTTGGACAAGAGATATTTGAAGACCTAAAAGACTTTGTTAAAACAGGCAAGCAACCCTTTGACCATGTCTATGAAACCCTTTTTATGCATGTCATATAGCACCATATTGTTGTTGCAACGGAATCATGATGAGGTGGTAACAACTTTGATGGTTTGCCACCGTACTTCCTCATTTATACTTGCATTGTGCATGACCCTACCTTCTTATGAGGGTTATGCCAGTGGGGGTAGATAGGATGCTAAGTAGTGCTACGCAAAAAGGGACGGGGATATGCATGGTAATGGAGACAAAGTATTTTCAAAAGACTTTCGCAAACCCCATCGGGTGCCACTTACGCCCGGGGGAGATGATGAGTTGGGTAGCCACTTGATAGCGAAGTGGTGTACCGAGGCAAGTGTGTGTTGTTTTCAAAATGGATTGGTTTAAGTTGCGACTGTTATTCCAACCTTACATGCGCAACCACTCTACCCTTGTATGGGAAAGGGCATTATTCATTACCTAGGCCGATACTAGCTTGGAGCCCGCATTACTAGTGGCGGGGGAGAGTTGGTGCTCTCTCTCGGGACGGGGTCGTGCCAGGTAGGGCGGCCATGACTGTTTTCACAGGGCACCGGATACACTGTTGTGTCCCCTCTCAGATGTTACGATCTTGAGTGAGTCTCATATGATGTACATCGTGAGGATACAGAACAACAAGTGAACTCCTTGTTAGTGTCGTCTAGGGAAAGCTAGTGATCGGGTGCTTACCTCGGGTACCTGAGGTATCGCGGGTCGTGGATGACACGGAAGTTCCCCGGATCTTGTGCGTAATGTGTTTAACACCTGCAAAGTTTCAAACTATTCGAATAGCCGTGTCCACGGTCAAGTACAGTTGGGTAACCGCTCTTGGGCTACGTCCACATGTTTACAAACCAGTGTGTGTGCTTGGATATGTGGGAAGATCTACTTGGATCAAGTCAAAGGACTTGACATGATTGAGTTGGGTTGATGCCCACTCTATTTATGTTGATATCTGTAACTTGTCCTCATGGTTACTTGAATTCTCCTGATGCATGTCTTACAAGTTGCTGAACATGTCATTGCACTCAAAACTAGCTTTCTGCAAAAAAAATACCTATATCGTGCATTGTTGTATCTTGAACCAAAACATGGGTTGCTTGTGAGTACATTCAAAGTACTCATTGGCTTGCCACTGGTTATTTTATTGGCCAGGCATGAAAGAACAAGATATATTGAAGAGTTCTTTGGTGACGATCGTGTGAGCTAGGATGCTTTCCCAGTCAGAATGCCTGTAGGGGTAAGGAAGATGGCGTGGGTCCAAGTTGTTATTAAAGATTTCTGCTGCGATGATACACTCAAGACTTGACCATAATGGTCCTACTTGTGTAAAACAGTATGTATGGATGTAAGACTCTTGTTATTCAGCTTCTGTGTGTTCAGTGAGCATTGATCTCTGGGATCACTGTACACGTGTATTCGGTGATCTCGACTTATGAGTCGGGGTCCCCACAATGTATTTCTGCAGGGTCTCTCCAGGCTGCTGCTTGATGCAGCGCAGGTCA
>NC_057804.1:231217472-231227098 GCF_018294505.1 Triticum aestivum | reverse complement strand
CGCAAGTGCCCTGGAAGTTGGCGATGAAACGGTTGTACATCTCGTCGCAAGAGGAGATCGAGCTAGGAGGCAGGTTTAGGAGCCAGGTGCAGGCACCATCCTTGAGCGCCATGGGAAACCAGTTCGCTATGACCTTT
Source organism: Triticum aestivum (assembly GCF_018294505.1). Classification (NCBI taxonomy): domain Eukaryota; kingdom Viridiplantae; phylum Streptophyta; class Magnoliopsida; order Poales; family Poaceae; genus Triticum; species Triticum aestivum. The sequence continues at coordinate 231,226,961 of NC_057804.1, read as the reverse complement.
TCGTCACCGTTGGCCACCTCGATGCCCAGCTCGTAGAGCTGCAGGAACTCCGCGGGGTCGGTAGTACTATCGTAGCGAGGAGGCAGGTTCGGCTTGAACTTGATGGGCCAGGCGACGCTACGCAACTCAGTGGTGAAGGCGCGGCAGCCTGCTGTGGCCACCGGAGCCCTTTGCAGATACGGGCTTGCTCTTGATGGTTTCCGCACACTGGCGCATGGGGAAGTGCGGGGTCTTGGCGTGCTGGTGCAGGGATGCGGTCTTGCCGTGCTGGTGCAGGGAGCACATGAGCGCCTTCTTGGGGCCGAGGAATTTCTTGGTAGCTTCTTGCTTGCCGCGCGGGAACCGGACGCGGTGGGTCATGACCGGGGGCCACGCGCCTTGGAGCCAGGGCACCTTCTTGGAGAGGAGGTGGCGGAGGCGCTCCCTGAGCCGCATCGCCCATGCACGATGGAGGGTGAGGCAGCAAGAGGGACGGCGCGGGGAGCCCCCTGCGGTGCTGACGAGCTTGGTGATGCGAGCGAGCCACTCCTCGTAGAGGTCGTCGACGGGGAGGTAGTGCAGGAGCTCATCTGCCAGGAGCAACGCGGCCTGCGCGTCCATGGGGGCGCGACAAATGTGAGATGACGAACCAGCTAGGGTCGGCGACAGAGTGGCACTGCTTGTTCCCCGCCGCACCGGTGGTGGCGTTGCCGGCAAGCGACGGAGAACGACGAGGAGGCCCGCCGACAGGAGCCGACTGGGCAATGTGAGCGGCGAGAGCAGCACGGTGCTCTGCGCGGGCTCGGTGAGTGTCTGCCATGGGTGCAATGAAGCGATTGGACGCAAATCGGCGGAAAGGAGATTTCGGCGCACCCCTACCTGGTGCGCCAAATGTCGGATATTAGATTCCGGCAAAACCCTTAAGGTTCGAACTCTGGGGTGCGCATGAAGATCTTCTCCCTACCGAAACACGCCCACAACCTCGCCGTGATTCTAAGCTAGCACGATGAACAACACAAGAGACACGAGGTTTATACTAGTTCGGGCCATCGTTGTGGTGTAATACCCTAATCCAGTGTGTGGTGTGGTGGATTGCCTCTTGGGCTAATGATGAACAGTATAGAGGAAGAACAACCTCGCGAAGAGAGGTGTTCTTGTGCTTGGTGGTGTGCTTGGGGAGGAGTCGGTCCGTCTTTAGATGAGGTCCCTCTCCACTATGGTGGTGAGCCCTATTTATAGAGGCCCTGGTCCTCTTCCTGAATATTGAGCGGGAAGGGAGCCAACAACGGTCATTTTGAAAGGGGACAACTAGTACAAGCTATCCTGACTAAAGGTGGTCTTCGACTACCAAAGGCACTGGTGATGATGTCGTCTTGGGCTCCATGGTGACCTCCGTACTGCCGTCCTGCTGGTCTTGGTCTTGTTGCACCAATATGGAAACCTTTGCTTGATGCCTCGGTACTACACGCCTGCGCTTGCCCCCTTTGCACCAAAGAGGAAACAAGGACACTGCGCAGGCTGGCTCCCGCCTTGTCTTGATCGTCATGGCTTGCGTCACGAGAACCTTGCGATGTACCCCTTGCCTTGATCTCTCTGCCTCCTCATGAGCCTGCCTGGTGAGGCCGCCCCTGAGGAGGCCTTGTGTCGTCCGCCCCGCGAGGCTTGGACCCTCGCGAGGGTCTTGAGCTTTGGGTTGATGAAGACGGGCCGTACTTGCCTACTGCTGAGCTACACTGCAGGCCGCAGGCAGGCAAGTCTGGGGACCCCGTTACCAGAATGCCGATAGCATGCTTCATGCCGACGTTCCATGGTGGTTCGAGTGTCTCCAAGGTCTCGCTCCCGAAGAACTTGGCGCCGATCGCAGTGGGTCCATGGGTCGGGTGACACTATGGAAATGTTATCACAAGCGTCATCACGACAGACCGACACCCACGGTAATTGGCATGGGGGAGGAGAGTGCACCATGGATGCATCACCTTCGGCCCTTCCACCACTAGCATGCGGTGGATCGACAGAGCGGCGGACTAAGGGCCCCTCTGGTCGCGGCTCCTCTTTGTTGGTGACACCGACGAGGCTCCGGATGGTGGCTCTCCACTCGTCAAGCTTTTCCGCAGCAGGAGGAAAATCGAGGAGCAGCTCCGCTCACGCCAAAGATTTTGCTGGTGTGGGGCGGCGAAAGCTGCATGGACCGTGACATGCTCCGACTTCTAACCATGTTAGAAGGAGCTCTATCACGGCCTTGTGGCTGTACGCCATTTTCGCCAGCACTTTGACGTGCATGCTGGCCTCCTTCGTCCCGCGAAGGATGCGCAGGAATCTTCCCACGGTGGCGCCCGGGCTCACCAGCATGGTGACGCTGCTCATCGTGCACAACTTGGGAAGAGCGCATCATGGGCGCCCGCGTAGGTGTCTTGGAGGTCGCCGCGCCACCGGTAGGTGGCAGGACACCGCCCTTGGAGGGCCCCATGCCGCTTGCGGGGGGCCAAGCTCCGGCCTTGGATTTGGCGGCGTGCGACCCGTCGCCTTGCGCACGAACGATGCCGCTCGCCAGGCTTTGACTGCCAGAGCGATGTGGGTGTTGGCGGGCCACCTCTCGACTTCCGTCCGCGACCGCCCCGCCACTTGCCAGCACTGGCACGGGCTGTCCGGTTCTGGATGAACCGATTGCCGTCGTTGTCTTCTTCTTGGAAGCCATGGTCTTGAAGAACTGCTAGACTAGCTACTAGACCAGATTTTCACAACTGTGCCCCCCTGCCTGGCGCGCCAAAGATGTCGGTGGAAAACGACACCAATGGGATCACTAGAATCCCTACTACAGTCGGCGGGCGTGAGGTTGTGGAAAGAGCGAGTCTAGGAGCCAGCACAAAGATCATTTACCCAGGTTCGGGCCACAAGGATGCATAATACCCTAGTCCTGCTTTGGTGTATGTTTGAGTGTTCTTGAGTTCTTGAACTAGCTACGGTGTGTGCGTAGTCCAAAAGATCTGAATCCCTCCTCAGTATGCCATGGGCCTCCTTTTATAGAAAAAGGGGACGTCACAATGGCACACAGGAGGTGGAGAGGTGTATAGTGGCTGAGTCTATTCTCTGGCACCGTCGGACAAACACATTTAATGCGCTGCCGACGTGGCCTTCTTGCTTTATCGGGGGCGGAAAGGAAACTCGTCCCAGCTGTCCCAGCTGTCGTCTGAGCTTACGAGGCGTTGTAGTGCCACGTTGGCTGGCCACTGGGATGGTGCGGTGGCAGAGTCTTCTCGAAGATCTGCATCCCACCACACAGTTGCTTGTTGAGTTGGTCTAGAGGCCACACGTCGCCACACATGTGCTCGCCTAGCTGGCTGAGCTGACAGCTGCATGTGAATGGTGGTGGAGTCTTGGCAGATGTGGGCCTGGCTGCGGCCCCGCTGATGTCCTCGGCTAGGGTCTTGCCGGGGACCCAGCAAGGGTCTTGCCGTGACATTGTGGTCATCCCCGACAAGGATCTTGATGAAGGTCTCGTGGATTTCCTCGGCAAGGATCTTGCCGAGGATCGTCGTCTTTTGGTCCTCATCTGATCTTCTGTGCTTATGATCTTCACAAAGATCTGCATGCCACTATGCAGGCCCCCTCCCGAGCTTTCGTTCCAATGTTGCCGATGGTGTCGGAACTCTTGGGCTCAAGGGTGGTGGCCTTGCTGGTGTTGGGTAAGTTGCCCCGGCAAGGCTCTTGCCGGGGCTGCAAGGGCTGCCCCGGCAAGGGTCTTGCCAGGGGAGTCTACCTCGCCCTCTTGCTTCTTGTGTCTCTGGTCTTGGTGTTGCTTTGATTGGCTTGTGCCTTTGGCTGCCCTCCTCTGCCCTGCTAAGTGTGGCCGTGGGCGCGGCTCTAACCGCTCGTGCACAAGTAAAGGTGTACAAAAGAGAGCCCCTACTTTTGTACACTGACAATCGGATATGAACTCCTTCATCCACACTCCTTCATTTGCTTCTTCCGAAGCAGCAATGTACTCCACTTCACACGTAGATCCCGCCACGATGCTCTGCTTGGAATTGCACCAACTGACAGCTCCTCCCTTCATTAAAAATATTTATCCGGTTTGTTACTTAGAGTAATCAAGATCAGTGTCAAATCTTGCATCGATGTAACCATTTACGACGAGCTCTTTTTCACTTCCATAAACGAAAAACATATCCTTAGTCCTTTTTAGGTATTTCACCATGTTCTTGACCGTTGTCCAGTGCTCCACTCTGCGATTACTTTGGTACCTACCTGCTATGCTTATAGCAACACATACATCAGGTCTGGTACACAACATTGCATACATGATACAACCTATGGCTGAAGCATAGGGAATGAACTTCACTTTCTCTCTATCTTCTGGAGTGGTCGGGCATTGAGTCTGACTGTCTTCACACCTTGCAACACAGGAAATAACCCTTTCTTTGATGTATCCATTTCGAACTTCTTCAAAACTTTATCAAGGTATGTGCTTTGTGAAAGTCCAATTAAGCGTCTTAATCTATCTCTATAGATCGTGATGCCCAATATGTAAGCAGCTTCTCCAAGGTCTTTCATAGAAAATCTCTTATTCAGGTATAGCTTTATGCTATCCAGAAATTCTATATCATTTCCAATCAACAATATGTCATCTACATATAAGATTAGAAATGCTACAGAGCTCCCACTCACTTTCTTGTAAATACAAGCTTCTCCAAAAGTCTGTATAAAACCACCACTACTAGGAAAAGGGCTATATATAGGACTGATACTAATGGCGCACCAGGTAAATAGTGCGCCACTACTATATACTAATGGCGCACCGTTTGGAGGTGCGCCATTAGTGTGGAAGACACTAATGGCGCACCAGACACACGGTGCGCCACTACTATTGATTTTTTTCCATTTTTCCATACATACTAATGGCGCATGATGTCAAAGTGCGCCATTACCAGTTAGAACTAGTAATGGAGCACCACGCAGATAGTGCGCCATTAGTATATATATATATATATTACTTTTTTGCAAACCTACTAATGGAGCACCATGTCAAAGTGCGCCATTACTAATTTAAACTACTAATGGCGCACTTTTTCACAGTGCGCCATTAGTATATTTCTTTTACTTTTCTGCAAAAAGTACTAATGGCGCACCACCTGCAGGTGCGCCATTAGTAACCACGGTTACTAATGGCGCATTTTGGTGGTGGTGCGCCATTAGTAACCTGGGACCAACAAGATATTTTGGACAGCCCACCTACCCACTCACTTTCCCCACTTCATTCTCTCCACCTCCTCCTCCAAGCTTGTCTCGGCTTCCTCCTCCTCCTCACCTCATTTCCACCATAGATTCATCAAAATTAAGTGGTCAAATTACCTTTTTTTGATAGGTAAGTAAGGGGAAAGCTATCTTCATGATGTAGATCTACTTTTTTTCTCCCTAGCTCGCTCCAACAACGTGCACATGCACTTTTTGTGGCCTAGCTAGATCTATGTATGTTTGTGGTGTTGCTTGTGTTTGTGGTGTTGCATATATGTTTGTGTTTGCAGGTACCAGTATTTGAAATGCGATAGTTGCCAATATTTTGCCGGAATGTTGATTCATTTCCGTTTCGGCGAGAATTTTGGCACTATTTTTAGAGAAGGTCATGCCAAATTTTTAGAGAAGGTCATGCCAAATTTTTTCATTTTTCTAAAATATCATTTTGCTCTACCCCGTAGGTGGCCATGGTCCGCATGATGACCGAAGGCATCGTGAATAGGTTTTTGAGCTCCGTGAAGGCCGAGATGCTTCAAAAGAATGAGATGGAGATAAGATGTCCGTGTCGAAGATGCAAGCTGAAGAGCCTTATTGTGGATCCGGATTCCGGGCAGGTGCGGGACCACCTGCTCTTGCGTGGTTTCATGGATGGCTATCGGTGGCAAGGTGATGAAGATGACTATGAAGTCGTCCTTGGGGGCCGGGCGAGAAATGAGGAAGGGCAACAAGACAAGTACCACCGCGGCGAGGGCGGGCAAGAAGACGAAGAATCTCCAGGACATGATCACGGCGGTGATGCTGTACACAGTCATCATGTAGAAGATGTCGTACATGATGATGAGGAAGATCAAGACGAAGGGCATGATCATGAAGATGAAAATGCTGGAGCAGACGACGATGGAGGCTGGGTGCAGGACCATCATATTCAAGAGCTGCTTCTCAAGAAAACGGATAACGCAAGAGCTGCCGCCCGAGAGAAAGCCAAGCTGGATCAACTGGAGATAGACGTGGTTACTCCATTGTATGAAGGATGCAGGCCCGAGGATACCTGCCTGAAAGTAACGCTCATGGCTCTGGAGATGAAGGTAAAACACAAAATGACCGACACATGCTTCGACGAGAACATGTCATTCTGGCACGAACGTCTTCCCAAGGGGAACAAGTGCCCGACCAGTTTCGAGGAGGCAAAGAAAATCGTGTGTCCTCTGGATTTACCGCACGTGAAATACCATGTGTGCATGAACGATTGCATCATTTATCGGGACGAGCACGCGGAGTCTACCATATGTCCGGTGTGCGGCATCACTCGATACAAGAAGAGGAAGAAAGCTCCTCGAAAATCGGTGTGGTACTTTCCGATCACTCCTCGTCTGCAGCGGTATTTCGCGGACCCTAAGGTAGCAAAGCTCCTGCGTTGGCACGTGGATAGGGAGGAGAAGAAGCGGGAAGATGATGGAAATGATCCGGAGATAAATAAAAAAGACAAGATGTTGAGTCACCCTAAGGATGCGAGCCAGTGGCAAGCGTTGAACTTCGAATACCCAAAATTTGGGAAGGATCCAAGGAACATCGTGCTAGGCGCGAGCATGGATGGAGTCAATCCGTTTGGCAGCCAGAGAAGCACACATAGCACCTGGCATGTGTTTGTGTGGATGTACAACCTTCCCCCCTAGTTGTGCATGAAGAGGAAGTACATTCACATGAGTATGCTAATTGAAGGGCCAAAACAATGAGGGAACGACATCAATCTGTATCTGGGGCTGCTGAAGGACGAGCTAGACACGCTGTGGAAAACGCTAGCCAATACGTGGGACGCCGCAGAGAAAGAATATTTCCCTATGAGAGCCGCACTTCTCACGACGGTGCACGACTATCTCGGTTACGGATATCTCGCGGGGCAGGTAGTCCACGGATTTTCTGGATGCGTAAGGTGCATGGATGACAAAACGTATCACCAGCTAGATAGAGATCTCGGGTCTTCGAAAACCGTGTTCATGGGACATCGAAGGTGGCTTCACAAGGATGACCTGTGGAGGAAACGCAAGGATCTATTCGATGGTGAAACTGAACCCCGAAAACGCCCGTGTACGAGGAGCAGCGAGGAAATAGACGAGTTGTTGAAAAATTGGAAAGACTGCCCACTGCCGGGAAAGAAGCAAAAGGCGCCAGAGCCGGGAAAGAAGCGAAAGGCGCCAGAGCAACTGCTGAAGGTATGGAAAACGAGGTCTATTTTCTGGGACTTGCCGTACTGGAAGATCCACCGTGTGCCTCACAGCCTTGATGTCATGCATATCACGAAGAACGTGTGCGAGAGTCTGCTTGGTACCCTGCTCAACATGCCAGAGAGGACCAAAGATGGGCCGAAAGCAAGGGCAGATTTGAAATCAATGGGCATCAGGCAGGAGCTTCATGCTAATGATGATGATGATGATGAGGCGAAGCAGGACACAGAAAGTCGTCGCAAAGGCAAAAAGGCTAAGAAGACCGGAAATGACTACCCTCCCGCATGCTTCACTCTAAGTCAGGAGGAGATCGAGCAGTTTTTCACCTGCCTCCTAGGAGTAAAACTTCCTTACGGTTACGCGGGGAAGATAAGCAGATACCTAGACCCAGCGAAGCAGAAGTTCAGCGGGATGAAGTCTCACGACTGTCACGTGCTGATAACGCAGATACTTCCAGTTGCAATCCATGGGATCATGGATGCGCATGTCCGTGAAACGCTATTTAGCCTATGCAACTTTTTTGACGTCATCTCTGGGAAGTCCATTGGCGTGAGGCAACTCAGAAGGCTACAGGAAGAGATCATGGTGATACTATGTGAGCTTGAGATGTACTTCCCGCCCGCATTCTTCGACGTTATGGTGCATCTTCTGGTCCATACCGTGGAGGATATCATCCAAGTCGGGATGATGTTCCTGCACAGCATGATGTCGTTCGAACGGATGAATGGTGTCATCAAAGGATACGTTCAAAACCTGTCACGTCCAGAGGGAAGTATAGCCAGGGGCTTTCTGACCAAAGAGTGCATCTCCTACTGCACGAATTATCTAGGCATCGAGAACCCCGTTGGTCTACCCGTCAACAGGCACCTCGGCAGGCTCGCTGGATGGGGTCACCGTGAGGGTCGCCGCGAAATGGATGTCGACTTCGAGGGTCGACTCGCCGACTTTGAAAGAGCAAACCTAGTCGCGCTACAACACATAGACGTGGTCGATCCTTGGGTGGTAGAGCACAAAACCTTTATTTAGAAGACGTACAATGACCGAGGCCAACAGAGGACGGACGGAGATATAATCAAAGAGCACAACTCATGTTTCACGCGTTGGTTCAAGCAGAAGCTTCTGTCGTACCCTTCACATGAGGATTCTTCCGCGGAAGAACAACTCATATTCGCCTTGTCACGGGGCGCCGAGCACAACCTGATGACCTATGAGGCGTACGATATCAACGGCTACACATTCTACACCGAGAACAAGGACATGAAGAGCGATGGTTATCAGAACTCCGGGGTAACAATGGAATCCTACACCGGCAACGACAAGGACAGATACTACGGAAGGATCGAGGAGATCTGGGAGCTGAGCTACGCTGGAGAGAAGGTCCCGATGTTCCGTGTCAGATGGGCCAAGAGCGTCCTAAGAGAAGACTGGTATTTCTCCACCATGGTTATACCCGAAGCCAAATCCAAGACTGCGGGCGTAAACGTCACCACGAAAAATGAGCCATGGGTACAGGCTTCCCAAGTGGACCAATGCTTCTTCATTACCGACCCGCCAAAGCCCAGTCGTGTTGTCGTGAGGAGAGGCAAAAGGAAGATCATCGGAATGGATGGAGTAGCCAATGAGCAAGACTTCGACAAGTACGGCGACCCGAAGATCGAACATGATGACGACGATGAAGTAGCAGCACACCCCACAAGAAGAAGCAGGACCACCCTACCTACAGGACGTCCGTTCCACAGAAGAACTCCATTTGCGAAAAAGAAGGGCAAGAAGATTGTGAACAGATAGCTAGCTAAGATCGATTGTATTTAAATCGTAGTCTTCATTTCTCGATTGTATTTCATGGGCACTTTTTGATATGATGAATATTTTTAAATTTCATGGGTACTTTTTGAATTCATGAGGACACTTGATCTCGATCCCCCTCCATCTCGATCTCGATCCCCCTCCATCTCGATCTCGATCCCACCCGCACCCTCCCCCGCTAGCTCCACCGCCGCCGACGACCCACCGCAACCCTCCCCCGCTCCACCGCCGCCGACGAGCACCTGGCCCC
>NC_057804.1:231216590-231217155 GCF_018294505.1 Triticum aestivum | reverse complement strand
TCCATCGCCATCGCCGACGATATTTTCAAGTAACAAATTTGAACATATTTTTAAAAAAATTATTACTATTTTTATTAAAAAATATTACTGTTATGATTTAAACAAGTTTGAACATATTTAAACACAAATAAATATCAAACAGGATTTAAAATGCATAAAAAAATATTGGGGTGCCTGGGAATCGAACCCAGGACCTCCTGGTGTGTGCTGCGTACTAACCACTCGGGCTAGTGGGCAGGTTCTGTTGTAGATAGGGTTAGGTGGTATATAACCTGACAAGTCGGGCTAGATTAAATTACTTATGGCGCACCCCTCAGTGGTGCGCCATTGCTATGGATGTACTTATGGCGCACCCCTGGGTGGTGCGCCATTGCTAAGCCTCCCCCACACTAAAATCCCCAATCCCTCCCCTGCCTCATCTCACCCACGCCTGACCAGCACCAACCACCACTTCCCCCGTGCTCGCTGTCCCCGGTCATGCTCGCTTCCAACGCCCCCTCCTCGAGCCGAGCGCCACCTCCCTCGCCGTCCCCCCTCCACCCGCGCCCGCGCCCTTGCCGTCCCC
>NC_057804.1:231201029-231216350 GCF_018294505.1 Triticum aestivum | reverse complement strand
GAGCGCGACAGCTAGGGTTCCTAGCCGCCGCCACCACTACCATCCCGCCGCCGCGGCGCGCCTAGCCGGCCAAACCCTCCACTGCCCCGCCTCCGGTACAGGACCCTAGCAACGCCTCCGCCCATCAAGCAGCCGCTCCCACCAGCGGCGCCCCCCTCCCTGGAGCAGGCGCTCCTGCCCAGCAATGCTGCCGCCCGGAGCTACGCCGACAACCAGTCCGTAGGCAGGTAGCCACCACTCCTTCGTCCTTCCTCCTTCTTCCCTCACCCCCCTCCCTCCTTCCTCTTGCATCCTCTGTTCAATTTTTTTTCCTGATTTTTTAGTGGATGAGTACTTGATGTAGATTCGATACTGTGGGAATATAATGATAGTTATTTATTGCTTGCTGCGTGATTTTAGAGGATTGTGCTTGATAGGTGTTTGTGATAATGCCTCTAAGGGCACCGGAGCTGGCCGCCAGCGTGGTTCATCCCAGGATGATGGATAGAGTGAATGATTTCATTCATAGCTTTTTGGGACGGGTTAAGTACTTTATCATGCGCACTATTCAAGTTCCAATACAGTAATGGTACTCTGAATTAAGGAAACATTTCGGTTCGATTTTCAATAAAAATGCTTCAGAACACAGGGAACAATTTGATTCTTAGCTTCTTCTTTACGCCGTTCAGATAGGTGTCCCTTTTAGGTTGCCTTTTAAGTTTTCCGAGGGAAGAGTTTAATCAGTGTGCAGGGCTCACACTTAATATTTTGCTATGATGATTGCACCCAATATTTGTAAGTAACTATTGCGTTGTGAGGTTTCTGGATTAACTAACAGGTTTAAGTTCAGAGCCAAACAGTAGAGGTCAGTAATCATAATTATTTTATTCCAAACTACAACCAAGCTAAGGTAGTATCTTAGCAAGCATTTGATGCCTTTGATTAATGAAAGGAATCAAACTGTCATTTTTGCCCATTTCTATGGTTATTGGAGTAGCATCCTCTGCTTTCTCTTACCAGTAGAGCATGACTGTTACTGCATGTTTCTCAGGATATACATGCTGAAGTTTCTGTAACAATGAAGGAGAACATCTGGAAACAAAATATGATTTAAGATACACAACAAGTAGCAGGTAACATCACAAATTATGATTTTTCTACGAGCTAGTATGTTGAAGCAGGTTGCAGGGGCCAGATTTCTACTGCCACAAAGTTAAAGTAAATGCCATTTTTAGTTCTGATGATGGGTGGCAGGAAGCTGCACTTTGAGATGCAGGGCTGTACATTTTAGAGTAAATTAGGATTATTTTGGACAATGAGCAGAGCTTAGGTAAGGAAATGTTCTTTATTAGTTAAGTATATGTGCTACTGCTCACGTTGCTGCTGGTGCTTTGGGTGCTTCGACAGGCTGAAGCCGGCTTACAGGCAGGAGTACTATGTCATTCTTACTCTATTTTTACACCAGCAAAGCAGCACCCAAGATGTATGTACATACCCAGCTATCATCAGTAACTTAAAAAAACAGTTGGATGTTCTTGGAGTTTCTTTGTTGAATCTCAAACTGCAACAAACAAATCGGGACAAATTCCTTTTTTTACAAAAGATCGATCGGTCGAAGTTTTGGTTGCCGCTCTATCTAGTGTGAACAGTTTACGGCATGCTTCAGACTTACTTTGATGGTTGCAATATAACTTTTGATCCATCTTTGGTACTAATATCAAAGAGGTATACAGGTGGTGAGTACAGGAGCTAAGAGTCTCAGGATCAGATCAATTTGCCTATGTTGCTTCCAAGGAGTTGTTCTCTGTCTGGTCCAATTCTGAAGAAATAAAAAGTGAATAGTTTGTTTGTTCCCTGTGTGGTCACTCTATTTGTTGAGTACTGACATTAGTTATGTTTGTTAGAAGCAAGATATTTAAATGAAGCTTGTTCTTTTTCAACTGTTCAACTGATGCCATGAAACTGAATATAGTAGTTGAAAACCCTGTTTTTCTTCCTGATCGTGAAAATTTGAAGTCCTGTTTGTGTTTTGGTTTTGTTGGTTGACAATTATGTTTAGTTTTTCATTTCATGGGTGCTGTAAAATGTGCAGGTGGTGAGTTGAGGCTCAGCATACAGCTTGTTTGGACTAACCAAGAGGACGAGGTATGTTGCTTGCCCAAGCTAAGTGACACGTGCGCGCCAAGTTTTCTGTTATATAATTACCTGTTAGTTCTTAGTTAAACTGCATGACACGGCCATAGCAGATGGATGGTACTAGGTGTTGTTTTGTTTCTTGCCAATGTATTCAGAGAGAAGATGTGCCACTGCAGATTTCTTTTCTTGAAGGCAGCTCACATAAGTTCAGCTACAAGTGAACAACTTGCTGCTATTAGATCTGGAATGGAAGCTCACATAAGTTGAGCTAATTTTTGTCCATATGAAAGCAGAGGACCATATGGTCTCTGGCCTTTTCATCCATATGAAAGTAGAGGCACATCATGGTGCTAGTTTGCTGGCTTTTGTCTCCGACCATCGTGTCGTGATGAATTTGCAGGTACCCCGAGAGGCCCTTGAGTTTGCCGGAATGTTGATTAACTTCCGTTCTGGCAAATTCGGGTACTCCATATGTCCTATTTTCAACAAAGCTCATGCTGAAATTTTCCGTGAATTTTAGCATGATTTTGCTAAAAATAGGACATATGGGGTACTTGCGACTAATGCATGGGCCGGGGTATCTTAGTACTTAAGTAAGTAGGATCAGCTGCCCCTTTATTCTTGCTGCATTAAACCATAGGTGGCAATAGAGCCAAGTGATTAGGCCCAACTTAGAATTCTCCTTAGCATCAATAAACCCTAGATGATAAACCCAACATAGGTGGCAATAGAGCCAAGTGATTAGGCCCAACCTAGGGTGCCTCGGCATCGATAAACCCTAAATGATGAAAACTTAACTTGGCTGCCCCGGATGCCTCGGTGTCGACGAGAACCTAAATGATGTATGCTTAGGCTTTTAGGGTGCCTCGGCGTCAACAAACCCTAAATGATAAAAGCTTAGGCTTTGAGGGTGCCTCAGTGTCGACAAACCCTAAATGATGAGACCATGATCTTGTTCCTTGACAATATCCAACTTTTTGACCAAACTTTTTTCCTATTTAGAGCGAAACATGGCCCACAATGATGAGGCCGGTGGTTCGGGCGGCAAGCAATTCTGGGAGCTGTCCCAGGAGATGGAGGAACAACCTCACCACTATGAGGACGTCGCGGAAGACACCGATCCTGATTACACAACCCCTAGTGGCGTCGGGGATGACACCACTGATGGTGCCGTCGAGGATGCCACCACTGATGATGGAGGCGCACACACATATGGCAGCCAATCGAAGAAGCAAAGGAAGGACCGGCGCCCGAATGCGCTCCGCACCATCAAGGAGGAATTCACTCAAGTGGACTCCGACGGGAATCCAACGGAGCCCAAACATATAGTCAAGGGGTACTCGGTACAGCTCGGGTGCATTCTCCGGAGCACCATCTTGATCAACTCCGAGAACCTTAGGCATAAGGACCGAGGGAATTTGTGCAACCTCCTCTTCACGAAGCTGCACGAACGATACAAGTTCCCTGCCGGATTTGAAAACACACGCCTCTCAGGGAATATGTGAACAGTGCCGCCCTCACGAAGATGAGCACGGCCCTGTCTACTTGGAGAAGTGAGGTGAATAGAATGATTGATAAAGGTGATAGTTATGAGAAGATCAAGGCGAAATATCCTTTGATGAGCAAAGATGAGTACAAGGAGTTCAAGATCAAGTGCAAGAGCAGTGCAACATCGGAATCAAGTCAGTGGGGGAAAGAAATGTGGGAGTTGAACTTAGGGGAACACAAACTCGGTCCCGGTGGTTACAGAGTGGCGGAGCCTATATGGGACAAGGAGGACGCGGAGCGTGCCGAGCAAGGCCTACCGCCCCGCCTCAAGAAATACAGCAGTAACAAGCAGACAAGGAACTATGTCAGGGCCCTGTACAAGGAGGACCCGATAACAAAGGAGCTTACCACGGATCCGAAGACCAGGGTGCTTGAGCTTGTTCTAGTAAGGAATACACCCCCGCGTAATTAGCTCCATATGGTTGCACTCTAATTAATCCCCAATATTTCTAAATGGTTCACGTTCCTTTCGCAGGACACTGAAAGCAGTAGCGCGGGGTCGTCTCAGAGCTCCCCTTTCGACACCCCTTTAAATAGGGCATTGAACGTAATGAAAACAAGGATAAGCTCACTAAGTCGACGTCAGCTGGTTGTGTGGCTGGCAAAGTCTTGTCCACAAAATGGGGGTCATACTATACCGCTGGTGTGCGGAAGGAGAAAAAGACCAGCTCGGAAAGCCAGACGCGCAAGGTTGAAGAACTCAAGGCACAAGTGGTGCGGATTCCGGAGCTTGTCCAAGAGCAAGTGGAACAACAACTAGGAACGAAGCTCAACGCCATGGTGCCTACGTTGATTCATGGGCTGACGACGTGGATTGCGGGCGGCCAACAGGGGCCTCTCCCGGTTCCCAGCTTCACGGCCAGCAACTCGCACAGTGCGCAGGCGGCGCCATTGGTGTCTCTGGCGGCGCCATTGGTGTCTCCGGCGGAGGCGGTATTCGTGTCTCCGGCACCGACACGGGCATTGGAGCTTAATGCATCTGGGTGTACGCCGGCCGGCACCTCGCCAGCAAGCGCCCCCTCCGTCAGTTGCACGCCCGCCGTTGGCGGTGCCTCGACATTAGCCGAGCTCGACGGCATCACGGTAACTAAGCCTCTCGGCCGATGACTTCATCTCCTTGCCTTTGACTGGGCATCCCTGATGCCCTGTACATGTTTTCGCAGGGCGCCGCCGACGTTCCTTGCACTCTTCTGCACTTCGTGGGTGCTGAGTTGGTCGATGTGTCCAAGGGCAGAATCATTCAACCGGGCAACCGCATGTTCCACGGTAATCCGATGGCACCCACAGTGTATAGGGTTTAAGTGGTTCGGGTGCTGCCAGGCTGCGATGAGCTGTTACCTCCGATTCTACCCGCTGGGGCCGATGAAGAAGATGAGATGACCCTCAGTGCCTGCGTAAACTGGCCCCTGCTTTGCCGAAGAGCCAGATTCGTTTGGGGGTGGGGGACACCACCCCACAGAGAAGACCGCCAGTCGTGCCGTCCCCAAGCCATGGCAAGAACGCCGCAACGCTACCGGACCTGCCGAACATCACTATGGCACAGGATCCGGACAGCCCTATGGCACAGGATCCGGACGGTGACGACAACGACGATGGTACATTTACCAAAGTTGATAAGTACTTTGCCGAACATGGGTATGCTAACGAGTACTGCGGGCCTCTTTCTCAAGAACCCAACCAAGATGACCGCAATCTAGCTGGTACGGCGGAGAAATTCAATTGCAACAGGCGTCGTCTGGCGTTCAGTTCTCAGGACACGCCTCCAGCTCCCGCCTTCACCGAGCCTCAGATAGCTGAGGTGCGAAATACTATCAGCCCCAACACGCTCAAGAAGACGGTCTGTGAGCAGAACTCGGTCCCACTACAGGAGATCAAGAAGAAGGGACAGAAGCGAAAGACTAACAAGGGCACCGGTGGGAGCCAGCCGGCACCGAGTTTGATCCGTGTTCAGGACGGGCCACCTTCACCTAAGGATATCTCGAGGAGGGTACATGTGGCGGGTAGGGCGATGCTACCGCCAAATATGCTGAATGCTCCAACCGGTGCTATGCGGAGTCTGCACGACAGTGTTCTTTCTTTGGAGAAGCAGTGTCTCAGAGAGAATGATGTGGCATACCCGGTTTTCGTGGCCAAGGTGCCAGAGGGCAAGGGCTTTGTGGATGGCGACATCGGGGTATGATCGTCCTGCGGTTTGATGACATCTTTGCTATGTTTAACCTTCATCCGCTGCACTACACCTTCGTTCGGCAGTTTTCGCTAAGTATGGAGATGCGGATCATTAGAGACAAGACCCCGGACATCGTGATAGTCGACCCCTTGTACATGCGTGCCAAGCACTTGAGCAGCGCTGGGGACCGCCAAGTTGCGAGTTCACACCTCGAAGGCATCATTCTGGCAAACCCAGATAAGGATAACTTCCTTGTGGCTTACTTTCCCAAGTAAGTCATCCCTTAATCCCCCCGTAGCATATGATTTCTTAGATTTCGATCGTTCTTTTTTTCTAACATTCCGTGTTCTGTGCAGTGACACACATTGCACACTCATCCTCTTAAGCCCGAAATATTCCATGGCCACGTATTTCGACCCAAACCGTAACTCCAAGGTAGACTACACAAATGTCAAGAAAGTTCTTGATGATGTTCTCCCCGGCTACGCCAAATCTGGAGGCACCTTCACCAGGGCAGTTCGTAAGTACGGCAAGCACACCTTCTCACACAATACGAATTTCTGCTGTGTCAAGCAGCCGCCTGGCGGTCAGAAGGATGCCTACTACGCCCTCCATCACATGCGGGCGATCGTAAGGGACCATCATCAACTTCTGCTACCAGATAGTCTCAAAGATTGGGCCGCGAGGTTGTCGGCAACCCAGGATGCGGACCTCAGACAAGAATTCTTTCGCATCCAGTCGGAGTTTGTGGACATCATCCATCAAGATGTCCTTCATACCTCGGGAACTCTACAAATGCAGGGTGACAACGACCGCGATTTCATGACCATCACGACAGACGACGGCTTCATCCACGCTCCTGTCCGATGAGTCGGATCGAAAGTAGTGATCTGTAGTTCTGAAACATTGATTGGCTCATGTTGTAATTAAACTTTAATGAATTCGTATGTCTCTTTGGTTTGGACAGTCATTCAACTTAGATGTAATCGATGCTATTTATTAGTAGGATCATGAATCATGCTATTAATGTCTTGCTTTTCTCTTCCGATCTTTTGTTGCATACTTACATATTGCTTATGTATTGTCTGTTGTCTGTTGTTTGGCTTGTGCATAGAGATTTCGTCGTATGTCGTGTACATGGGTAAGGTTCCCGGAGTCTACGACGACTGGGAGGAGTGTCGGAGATAGGTTCACCGTTTCAGCGGTAACAGTTACAAAGGGTACACCACTAGGGCAGAGGCTGAATCTAGATACACGCGCTATCTAGCGGGAGAGAGGAGGGAGCATTAGAGGAACCGGATGAAGACCAGTTTGATCGCGATGATGCTCATCGTGATGACCGCAACTCTCTTTTATGTGATGGTAGTTTAGATGATCGATATCGACTTGTAATGTGAAGACAAACTCGATACTCGCGGTCTAGAGACTTGTAATTTTTTATCTTTGTTCGGTCTTTTGAATTCGGAGACTAATATGATGAATTGTATTTGGAGACTAATCTTCTATTGTATTGGATGAATCTGCTGTTGCTGTGTGCTGCTGTCTATATTCTGTCCAATAATATATTTTGTAACCTGTGCAAAAATCAGAAAAGCAAAAAAAAAACCCAAAGATTCTTACTAATGGCGCATCAAGGCAGAGTGCGCCATTAGTACGACAAAGCACATGGTTACATATGGCCCCCCGGGAGGCATACTAATTGCGCATGGTGTTACATACTAATGGCACACTGCTTCGTGAGCCATTAATATACCAGATACTAATGGCGCACCAGTGGTGCACCATTAGTAAAAAATTCTAGTGGTGTGCTACTAATGGCACACCGTAGTGCGCCATTAGTAGGCAAAACTGGTGCGCCATTAGTAGGCCTTTTCCTAGTAGTGCACATGCTTTGATCATACTATCAAAGCATTTATTCCAACTCAGAGAGGCTTGCACCAGTCCATAAATGGATCGCTGGAGCTTGCACACTTTGTTAGCACCCTTTGGATCGACAAAGACTTATGGTTGCATCATATACAACTCTTCTTCCAGAAATCCATTCAGGAATGCAGTTTTGACATCCATTTAACAAATTTCATAATTATAAAATGCAGCAATTACTAACATGATTTGGACAGACTTAAGCATCGCTATGGGTGAGAAAGTCTCATGGTAGTCAACCCCTTGAACTTGTCAAAAACCTTTCGCAATAAGTCGAGCTTTGTAAACAGTAACATTACTATCTTCATCGATCTTCTTCTTAAAGATCCATTTATTTTCAATGGCTTGCCGATCATTGGGCAAGTCCACTAAACTACACACTTTGTTCTCATACATGGATCCCATCTCAGATTTCATGGCTTGAAGCCATTTTGCGGAATCTGGGCTCATGATCGCTTCCTCATAGTTCGTATGTTCATCATGGTCTAGTAACATGACTTCCAGAACAGGATTACCATACCACTCTGGTGTAGATCTTACTCTGGAAGACCTACGTGGTTCTGTAGTAACTTGATCTGAAGTTTCATGATCATCATCATTAACTTCCTCACTAATTGGTGTAGGAATCACTTGAACTAATTTCTATGATGGACTACTTTCCAATAAGGGAGGAGGTACAATTACCTCATCAAGTTCTACTTTCTTCCTACTCACTTCTTTTGAGAGAAACTCCTTCTCTAGAAAGGATCCATTCTTAGCAACAAAGATTTTGCCTTCGGATTGGTGATAGAAGGTGTACCCAACAATTTCCTTTGGGTATCCTATGAAGACACACTTCTCCGATTTGGGTTCGAGCTTATCAGTTTGAAGCTTTTTCACATAAGCCTCAGTGCCCCAAACTTTAAGAAACGGCAACTTTGTTTTTTTGCCAAACCACAGTTCATAAGGCGTCGTCTCAACGGATTTTGATGGTGCCCTATTTGAAGTGAACGCAGCTGTATCTAAAGCATAACCCCAAAAAGATAGTGGTAATTCAGTAAGAGACATCATAGATCGCACCATATCCAATAAAGGATGGTTAGGACGTTCGGACACACCATTTCGCTATGGTGTTCCAGGTAGCGTTAATTGTGAAACTATCCCATGTTGTTTCAAATGAAGACCAAACTCGTAACTAAAATATTCTCCTCCACTATTAGATCATAGAAACTTTATTTTGTTGTTACAATGATTTTCCACTTCACTCTGAAATACTTTGAACTTTTCAAATGTTTCAGACTTATGGTTCATTAAGTAGATATAACCATATCTGCTTAAATCATCTGTGAAGGTAACAAAATAATGATACCCACCACTAGCCTCAATACTCATTGGACATCATACATCGGTATGTATTATTTCCAACCAGTCAGTAGGTCGTTCCATTGTTCTAGAGAACGGAGTTTTGGTCATCTTGCCTATAAGGCACGGTTCGCAAGCACCAAGTGATTCATAATCAAGTGATTCCAAAAGTCCACCAGCATGAAGTTTCTTCATGCGCTTTACACTGATATGACCCAAACGGCAGTGCCACAAATAAGTTGCACTATCATTATCAAACTTAAATCTTTGGCTTCAACACTATGAATATATGTATCACTACTATTGAGATTCAATAAAAATAGACCAGTCAGGAGGGGTGCATGACCATAAAAGATATTACTCACATAAATAGAACAACCATTATTCTCTGATTTAAATGAATAACCGTATCACATTAAACAAGATCCAGATATAATGTTCATGCTCAACACTGGCACCAAATAACAATTATTTAGGTCTAAAACTAATCTCGATGGTAGATGTAGAGGTAGCATGCCGACCGCGATCACATCGACTTTGGAACCATTTCCTACACGCATTGTCACCTCGTCCTTAGCCAATTTCTCTTAATCCGTAGCCCCTATTTCGAGTTGCAAATACGAGCAACAGAACCAGTATCAAATACCCAGGCGCTACTGCGAGCATTAGTTAAGTACACATCAATAACATGTATATAAAATATACCTTTCACTTTGCCATCCTTCTTATCCGCCAAATACTTGGGGCAGTTCCGCTTCCAGTGACCAGTCCCTTTGCAGTAGAAGCACTCAGTTTCAAGATTTTCCAGACATGGGTTTCTTCTCTTGAGCAGCAACCTTTTTGTTGTTCTTCTTGAAGTTCCCCTTCTTCTCTTTGCCCTTTTTCTTGAAACTAGTGGTCTTGTTGACCATCAACACTTGATCCTCCTTTTTGATTTCTACCTCCGCAGCCTTTAGCATTGCGAAGAGATCGGGAATAGTCTTCTTCATCCCTAGCATATTATAGTTCATCATGAAGCTTTTGTAGCTTGGTGGCAGTGATTGAAGAACTCTGTCAATGACCCTATCATCAGGAAGATTTACTCCCAGTTGAGTCAAGTGGTTGTGGTACCTAGACATTCTGAGTATATGTTCACTGACGAAACTATTCTCCTCCATTTTACAACTATAGAACTTATTAGAGACTTCATATCTCTCAATCCGGGCATTTGCTTGAAATATTAACTTCAACTCCTGGAACATATAATATGCTCCATGACGTTCAAAACGTCGTTGAAGTCCCGGTTCCAAGCTGTAAAGCATGGCACACTGAACTATCGAGTAGTCATCAGCTTTGCTCTGCCAGACGTTCTTAACATCATCAGTAGCATCTGTAGTAGGCCTAGCACCCAACGGTGCTTCTAGGACGTAATGCTTCTATGCAGCAATGAGGATAATCCTCAAGTTATGGACCGAGTCTGTGTAGTTGCTGCCATCATCTTTCAACTTAGCTTTCTCTAGGAATGCATTAAAATTAAAAGGAACAATAGCACGGGCCATTGATCGACAACAATATAGACATGAAAAATACTATCAGGTACTAAGTTCATGATAAATTAAAGTTCAATTAATCATATTACTTAAGAACTTCCACTTAGATAGACTTAATCATATTACTTAAGAATGGTGCTTCTAGGACGTAATTCTTCTAATCATCTAAGTGATCACATGATCCAAATCAACTAAACCATGTCCGATCATCACATGAGATGGAGTAGTTTTCAATGGTGAACATCAGTATGTTGATCATATCTACTATATGATTCCCGCTTGACCTTTTGGTCTCAGTGTTCCGAGGCCATATATGCATATGTTAGGCTCGTCAAGTTTAACCTGAGTATTCTGCATGTGCAAAACTGGCTTGCGCCCGTTGTATGTGAACGTAGAGCTTATCACACCCGATCATGATGTGGTGTCTCGGCACGACGAACTGTATCAACAGTGCATACTCAGGGAGAACACTTATACCTTGAAATTTAGTAAGGGATCGTCTTATAATGCTACCGACGTTCTAAGCAAGATATGATGCATAAAGGATAAACATCACATGCAATCATAATATGTGACATGATATGGCCATCATCATCTTGTGCTCATGATCTCCATCACCGAAGCATCGTCATAATCTCCAACGTCACTGATGCGACACCTTGATCTCCATCGTGCCATCGTTGTCGTCTCGCCAACTATTGTTACTATGACTATCGGTACCACTTAGGGATAAAGTAAAACAATTACATGGCGATTGCATTGCATACAATAAAGCGACAACCATATGGCTCTTGCCAGTTGCCGATAACTTTGTTACAAAACATAATCATCTCATACAACAAATTTTATCACATCATGCCTTGACCATATCACATCACAGCAAGCCCTGCAAAAACAAGTTAGACGTCCTCTACTTTGTTGTTGCAAGTTTTACGTGGTTGCTACGGGCTTCTAGCAAGAACCGTTCTTACCTACGCATCAAAACCGCAACGATTTTTCGTCAAGTGTGCTGCTTTAACCTTCAACAAGGATCGGGCATAGCCACACTCGACTCAACTAAAGTTGGAGAAATAGACACTCACCAGCCACCTATGTGCGAAGCACGTTGGTAGAACCAGTCTCGCATAAGCCTAGGCGTAATGTCGGTCTGAGCCATTCATCCAACAATACCTCCTAATCAAAGTATGACATGCTGGTAAGAAGTATGACTATTATCGCCCACAACTCTTTGTGTTCTACTTGTGTATATAACATATACGCATAGATCTAGCTCGGATGCCACTGTTAGGGAAAGAGGTAATTTTGAAAATTTTCCTGCAATTACGCAACATGTATCTAGGTGATGCATAGCAACGAGAGGAGAGAGTGTTGTCTACATACCCTCGTAGACCGAAAGCGGAAGCGTTATGACAACGCGGTTGATGTAGTCGTACATCTTCACGATCCGACCGATCCTAGCACCGAAGGTGCGACACCTCCACGATCTGCACACGGTGAGCTCGATGACTTCCCACGAACTCTAGATCGAGCTGAGGTCGCGGGAGAGTTACGTCAGCACGACGGCGTGGTGACAGTGATGATGAAGTTAATGGCGCAGGGCTTCACCTAAGCACTATGACGATATGATCGAGGTGGAAATCTGTGGATGGGGGGCACCACACACGGCTAAACAGTAAACTTGTGTGTTCTAGGGTGCCCCCTGCCCCCGTATATAAAGGAGCAAGGGGGAGGCCGGCCGGCCCTCCTTGGGCACGCCCCCAAGATGGCAATCCTACTAGGACTCCAAGTCCAAGTAGGTTTCCACCTAAAAGTGAGAGAGGGGGAATGGAGAGGGGGAAAGGAAGGAAAGGAGAGTGCTGCCCCCATTCCCTTGTCCTATTCAGGCTCAGGAGGGCAACCCCTCCTGGCCCTTCCTCTTCTCCCACTAAGGCTCATCTAGGCCCACTAGTTCCCTCGGGGGGGGGGGGGTATTCCGGTAAACCTCCGGCACTCTGTTTTTATACAAAACTTCTCCGGAACACTTCCGGTGTCCGAATATAGTCGTCCAATATATATCAATCTTTATGTCTCAACCATTTCGGGATTCCTCATCATGTCTGCGATCACATCCGGGACTCCGAACAACCTTCGGTACATCATATCACATAAACTCATAATACCAATCGTCATCAAACGTTAAGCGTGCGGACCCTAGGGGTTCGAGAACTATATAGACATGACCGAGACACGTCTCCGGTCAATAACCAATAGCAGAACCTGGATGCTCATATTGGTTCCTACATATTCTACGAAGATCTTTATCAGTCAAACCGCATAACAACATATATTGTTCCCTTTATCATCGGTATGTTACTTGCCCGAGATTCGATCGTCAGTATCTCAATACCTAGTTCAATATCATTACCAGAAAGTCTCTTTACTCGTTCCCTAATACTTCATCCCACAACTAACTCATTAGTCACAATGCTTGCAAGGCTTATAGTGATGAGTATTACCTAGAGGGCCCAGAGATACCTCTCTTAAACACGGAGTGAGAAATCCTAATCTCGATCAATACCAACCCAACAAACACCTTCGGAGACACCTGTAGAGCACCTTTATAATCACCCATTTACGTTGTGAAGTTTGGTAGCACACAAAGTGGTCCTCCGGTATTTGGGAGTTGCATAATCTCATAGTCTGAGGAACTTGTATATGTCATGAAGAAAGCAGTAGCAATGAAACTGACACGATCATAATGCTAAGCTAACGGACGGGTCATGTCCATCACATTATTCTCCTAATTATGTGATCCCGTTAATCAAATGACAACACATGTCTGTGGTTAGGAAACATAACCATCTTTGATTAACGAGCTAGTCAAGTAGAGGCATACTAGGGACTATATGTTTTGTCTATGTATTCACACGTGTACTAAGTTTCCGGCTAATACAATTCTAGCATGAATAATAAACATTTATCATGAATTAAGGAAATAAATAATAACTTTATTATTGCCTCTAGGGCATATTTCGTTCAGCGTGGTCGCGATTGGTGATCGGACTGAGCGGAGGCATGGGGATTGACGACGCCTGCAGCAGCCACCAAGCCAGTTTGTTCTAGAGGCTTCCTTTCTTAATTTCTCAACAATGAAGTTGTTGGAGATAAGGATGAACGAAGGAAGGCCTTGTGTGCAAATGTGGAGAGAGGTGGAGGTATCTTTCAGTTTAATTTCCATCCGCCAGATATAGATCGGAGGGTCTATATTGCAAGATGGCACGCGTACCATCATCACCAACTCGGTTTTTTATAAGAGAAGAAATATAAGTATGGAGATACAAACGTATTATCGATACTTGTTCCCGTAAACTAGCATCTACATTCCATTCAACGCCTCAACATGTGGGGCCTTAGCACAATGACTTCTCGAGTGTGTAAAACAAAGGTTTTCCCGTCGCCGATAAGGAGGTGGTGAAGGTGACGCGCTTTTTGGCTTGCTCTAGTCCTGGTAGTCATACTAGGTGGTCTAAGCACATGTAGATTTATTATTTTCTCACGTCTCGTGTTTGCCGTACTGCCACGACTGTTGATGAATAGACGGTAAGTTATTCATGGGGAAACCCTTGTTAAGCATGTTTGCGAGAGAGAGAGAGAGAGAGAGAGAGAGAGAGTGCGTGTGTGATATGTCTAGAGACTGAGGCAACGATAAGAGATTCTTTGTGTCTATGTGTGTGGAGGATGGAGAGAGACTTGTACATGGGGCTTTGTGTTGTGTAACGTGGAGACACATATACATATCAAAGAGTGAGTTTGTAAGATACACATTAGGACATGGGGAAAGATGAGGATCCAGATAAATGGGTGTTTGTGCGTGTCTGTGTGTGTTTGTGGGCGTGTTTGTGTGTGAGAGGGAGTGTGTGTATGTGGAGTAGAGAGACCACTAATGATGTAAACCTAGTATAAGGGAAGGGGGAATGGTGTGACATGTGTATTAGCGGGATAGCATGGGTGCGGGCGGGGGGAGTAGACAATTTGGAATAGACATCGAGTGTGTGTGGGAGAGGGGTGTGAGAGCGAGGGAGCGAGAGAGAGAGAGAGAGAGAGAGAGAGCTAGTGATGGACAGAGAGAGAGGAAGAGAGGGGGCAAGATAGGGGTCGTTTGTGTCCATAAATGGCGTATAGATAGGGAGACAATGTTGATGTTGTTCGAAATTGGCCTATGTACGGAGACACAAGGGAAGCAAGTCATCATCTGTGTGATAGGGACTTCATGACAGATCTAGAATAGATGGTGTAGAGAACAATGTGCGAGATTGAGAACGATGATACATTTGGGAGCTATGGAAAGAGTCATGAGATATATGTATACAGGGAAGGAGCTGGGGCGGGTTTGAATGTGGGAGAGATAGAAAGAGGAGAGTGGTGCAGAAGGAGACAAAGTGTGCTTGTTTGTACTGGGGGTGGTGTGTGAGGTGAGTGTACGAGAACCACATAATTGGGGAGATAGACGTTTTGGGGCGACGTTTTGTGTGTATGGGAAAGATACACTCTACATAGTGCGTGTGCTTGGGAAAGAGACATGCCGGGAGACCTAGAGAGTGGGGGAAGAGATGTGTGCATGCTCGAGAGACAAAGTGATAGAGACGTATATTGGGGTCCGGACATTAGAAGAGAGAGGGGTGTTATTGTGCTCGTGTGTTTGTGTCTGAGGGTGAGAAT
>NC_057804.1:231188997-231200448 GCF_018294505.1 Triticum aestivum | reverse complement strand
AGATGAAGAGTGAGGTGTCAATTTGAGGGACTTTAGCGTAATAGAGATATATATGGTCAATAGTGTGTGCACTCATGGTTGATCAATTTGTTTCACAGTTTGGACTATGAGATAACGATACTTTTGAACATGCATGATATACCGTGATGTACCAGAATTACAAACCTAAGATTGAAATTTTGGAATTCGACTCCATCATTAGCTTTAGTAATTCATTTAAATGGAGGTACATTTTTAAGCCGAGATTTCGTGATTTCAAATTCATATATCAAACCTAGAGATATATACATACGGGCATGTTCAAACCTTATAATCATCCACTTTATTCATACCAATGTTGAGGATATCACTTATCGTTAGCGTATCGGTCAACTGGGGATTAGAGACTAATCGGAAATCTGTCGATTAATCAATTTTATCGGTCGACTATTAATCGTCCATTTTTTTGCAAATCTCACGTTCCCAACACTAAAATATGATATATTCAACATGAAAACAATATTGGACAGAAGTGATACCTTCATTATTACCACTTCAATCCTGTATAGGGAGAAACAAAATAGGACAACAATACATATAACGTAACAAGGTCCATGAAACGAAAATAAACATAGTTTTTGCAAATATAGTGCTATAAATAGGCCCAATTTATCGGTAGATTCCTGATAAATCGCTTGTTGTAGCAAATAAATCGGCCCAAACGATAAACTGTGAAGATAAGGCATAATCTTATCGGTCACCCTAAGAGTAGCGATAAATCGGACGATAAATCATTGAATCGGAAGATATTTTGAACAGTGATTCATACCAATGTTGAGGATATCACTTATCGTTAGCGTATCGGTCAACTGGGGATTAGAGATTAACCGGAAAACGGTCGGTTAATCAATTTTATCGGTCGACTATTAATCGTCCATTTTTTTGCAAATCTCATGTTCCCAACACTAAAATATGATATATTCAACACAAAAACAATATTGGACATAAGTGTTAGCTTCATTATTAGCATTTCAATCATCGTATAGTGACAAATAAAATAGGACAACAATACATATAACTTAACAAGGTCCATGAAACAAAAATAAGCATAGTTTTTGCAAATATACTGCTATAAATAGGCCCGATTTATCGGTAGATTCCTGATAAATTGCTTGTCATAGCAATAAATCGGCCCAAACGATAAACGTTGAAGATAAGGCATAATCTTATCGGTCACGCCAAGAGTAGCGACGAATCGGATGATAAATCATTGAATCGGAAGATTTTTTGAACAGTGATTATACACATACACATTTTTTCTTTTGTCATCATATTTAGGATAAACACATTTGGAATTTCATTTGAATTGGACCGTATGATGGTATTTTTGTGTACTAGCTCAATGATCCATATTTGAATTGAATGGATAATCTAAGTTTCGAGTTGAAGATATTGATTTTCAAAACTTGCACTTTTTTGCGTGCAAAACAAACAAATTCTTGGCCATGCTATCATAGTCGGCCGTACAAGAGCAGAATATTATTTCAGGCGCCAAAAGCTTTCAAACTTCCCGCTCACATCGAAATATCTCGCACCCGAAAGTATAGCCCTGTGATATTCCTGTTTTACCCCTGCCACATGAATGGAAAAGGGCTGCTTTGGTAACTACATTGTTTTCCCCTCTTTGCCCCCAACATTCTTCCTAGAGCCCCTCCCCTTCCCCTCACCGACCCCACCCCAACCACGGCAAGACGCCGAATCTAGTCCTCCACCGCAGCGATGGACCTCACACCCCGCCGGATCCACCTTCCGCACCTTGGAACCCCCAATTGCCAACTCACCATTTCACCGGAGCCGCTTTAGTGACTGGCTTGTCCACCGCTCCAGATCTCCTTGACCGCCATCATGGTCCACCGCACTGGATCTGCTTAACCGGCGCCCTCATCCACCACAGTGTAGGCCCTTCACCGAGTCCCCTAGCTGCCCCATCGTTGGCCTTTCATACAAGCCCTTGTCCGCCGGAACAGATCCGCCTCATTGAAAGCACTATACCCGCCGAAGCCTTCATCCACTACACCGGACCCGCTCCACGAATGCCATATTCAACTCCACTGGCCCTGCTTTACCGACGCCGCTACCTCATTAGGTTATTTTGAATTGTACTCCTTTGGGTTTTCTCTTTATCGTGCAACTTTTCAGTTACCAGAGATGAGCTTTGTTGTATGTCGACAGGTGCCGCAACCGTAGCACTGGAGCAACTTCAGCGATGGTGACATGCGGCCCAAACTCAACTGCAACGCGAGCACCATCGACGATCATTAGCTATCAAGTATGACAACGATACCCATACGCCACCGAGACAGTTACTATTATCCAACGGCTGACACCTACGTTCACTTTCTTAGCATAAGCACCGCACCTTTGAATTTCTTCAGGGCATCATTCAATTTTTCATGAGACGCATTATTCTTCTAGCACCTGTAGGGTCATACTTCTAGCTGTGAACATGTTACATGTGCTAAATTACATACCAGTGCACATATAGTTAATATGCTTCAGTTTTGTCCTAAGTACTACTGTACTTCCTAGATATCACTGCCTACTATTTTACTTCTTGCATGCTATATTTATGATAATGGTGTTGTTCTGATGCCACCTGTTGGTCCCATCAGACTGCTTGAGAACACACACTCACGCACACACACACGCTGCACGCACACAGCACACACACATAGACTAGCCATGGCTAGCACGCACGGGCACAAGGCCACGGCGGCCATGGCCAGCATCAGTAGTAGGCAGCGGCCGGCTACGGCAACGGTTCTAGCAGCAGCAGTAGTAGCAAAGCAGCATAGCATAGGCAGCAGCGGCAGCCATTAGGAGCAGCAGCAGCAGGAATATTCAGCGAGCAGCATCATGCAGGCACGGGCGGCCGCAGGCGTGCAAGCGCGGACAGGGTAGCAGCAATAACATGGGCGACGTGGGCACGGAGGTGCGCACGCACGACGGCGCAGGGGCGTGAATAGGGAAAAGGCAGACGCAGGCAAGAGTGGACAAGGGGTGCGCATAGCCGGCCGCTGTGGGGCAGGCGCGAGGCGGGCAGAGGGCGCAGGCAGCTACGGCGGCAGCAGGCAAAAGCATAGCAGGTAGCAGACGAGCAGCGACGACAGCAGTAGCAGCACAGCATGGGCACACATAGGAGTGAAGCCCCATCCATGGCGGCCTTGGGTGGGCATGGGTCTACGGTGACGGATGGACAGTGGGGCTAGGGGGAGATGGAGGAGGAGCTCACAGAGAGCCTGCAGAGGTGCTAAGTCGGCTCGGGGAGGGCGAGACGGCGCCAGAATCAAAGACGAACGCCGGCGGTGGTCTGATGTAAACGGAGCTCGATCCCGACGAAGTAGGGCATCCCGGCTTGAGCTCGTGGTCGAGGAGGACATAGTGGTCGCCGGCGGAGCTTCTGGACACCTCGGCAGGGCGCGAGGACGATGGAGAGCGCGTGGGCGAGGAAGGCGGCGGTGACGGCGGCTCGGGTCATCGCGGGGGGAGAAAGAGATGGCGCGAGGAGGGAGAAGTGAGTGTCTAAGGTTTGTCGATAGGGTAGGGACGAACTTATCCTCCTCAGGGATGCACTCGATGCTCAACACGGCGACAACGACGGCTCTGGAGCCGTGGATGGGTTCCACAATCCCCTGCTCGCACTATAGCAAGAGCTAGCTGGAGAGATGGAGGTGGGCTGGGCCTCCTCCTGTAGCACTAGGCCTCAAGTGTCTAGCATTTTTTTAACTTTTTGTTTGTCATTTCATCTTTGTTTTCTATTTGATATTAATTCCATGCAATCTTTGTTGGACTTGATATTTAGCACATATGAAGTAGGCAACACTTTAAGTTAGCACAATTTTTTTTAAGTGGCTTGGAAATATTTACATATTTCTTCTAAGTTAAGAAATGGCAATTTTAGTGCTGCTAGACCATTTTTTTAATTTCATAGGAATTTACTTGTGAGTCAAAAGAATTTGGTTTCCACATGAAAATTTATCGGGGAATTTAAAAAATAGTATAAACATTTATTTTTCTGTTTGAATAAGTATTGATTTGACTTCAATTTAAATTTGAAATTGAGTTTGATTTTGAGCATGTGGCACTTAAGCTCGCAAAACATGATTACTTGGCTTGATTAAAGGGGAGATCACTGTAGCTTCATTTTCGGGGCGTTACAATACAACTCCTTTGTGCATCGACCTCAAGCCTCGTGGGATTTTCCCCTTGGCTCAATTATATCATCCTATATATCAAACTTTACCTCCGGACCATTCCAGAGCTCCTCGTCATATCCATGATCTCATCCGGGTCTCCAAACACTCATATAGTACTATATCGCCAACGAACGTTAAGCGTGCGGACCCTACGAGTTCAAGAATGATGTAGACATGACCAAGATGCTTCTCCGGTCAATACCCAATAGCGGGACCAGGATGCCCATATTGGTTCCTACATATTCTACGAAGATCTTTAACGGTCAAACCTTTATGACAACATACGTAGTTCTCTTTGTCCATCGGTATGTTACTTGCCCGAGATTCGATCGTTGGTATGTCCATACCTAGTTCAATCTTGTTACTGGGAAGTCTCTTTACTCGTTCCATAATACATCATCTTGTAACTAACTCCTTAGTGACTTTGCTTGCAAGATTATTGTGATTCTATATTACCGAGAGGGCCCAGAGATACCTCTCTGTCATACGGAGTGACAAATCCCAATCTCGACATATGCCAACTCAACATACACATTCAGAGATACCTGTAGAGCACCTTTATGATCACCCAGTTACGAAGTGACATTTGATAGCTGATGACCCACAAGTGTAGGGGATCAGTCATAATCCTTTAGATAAGTAAGAGTGTCGAACCCAATGAGGAGCAGAAGAAATTACAAGTGGTTTTCAACAAGGTATTTTCTGCAAGCACTGAAATAGTTGGTAACACGTAGTTTGATAGCAAGATAATTTGTAACGAGCAAGTAACGGTAATGATAAGATAAAGTGCAGCAAGGTAGCCCAATCCTTTTGTGGCAAAGTACATGCCAAAACAGTTTCTTATAATAGGCAAAGCATTCTTGAGGGTACACGGGAATTTCATCATATCACTTTCATCATATTGATTTGGTACGTGTTTGCTACTTTGATAATTTGATATGTGGGTGGACTGGTGCTTAGGTGTTATTATTACTTGAACAAACCTCCTACTTATGATTAAACCCCTCGCAAGCATCTACAACTACAGGAAAATTATTAAGATAAAATTTAACCATAGCATTAAACTTTTGGATCCAAATCGGTCCCTTACGAAGTAGAGCATAAACTAGGGTTTAAGATTCTATCACTCTAGCAACCCGTCATCTAATAACTACTCCACAATGCATTCCCTTAGGCCCAAATATGGTGATGTGCCATGTAGTCGACGTTCACATGACACCACTAAGGGAATCACAACATACATATCATCAAAATATCGAACACATATCAAATTCACATGATTACTTGTAACATGACTTCTCCCGTGACCTCAAGAACAAAAGTAACTAATCACAAATGATAATCATGCTCAAGATCAGAGGGGTATCTAATAGCATAATGTATCTGAACGTATAATCTTCCACCAAATAAACCATATAATAATAAACTACGAGATGTAATCAACACTACTAGTCACCCACAAGTACCAATCCGAGGTTCGGTTACAAAGATTGAACACAAGAGATGAACTAGGGTATCATAGTAGATGGTGTTGTTGAAGATGTTAATGGAAATTTCCCTCCCAAAGATAAGAGGGTTGTTGGTGATGATGATGTTGGGAATCGTTGCATGGAAAACAAAAAAAATTGTACGCACACGCAATGATCTATCCACAGAGATGCATAGCAATGAGGGGGAGAGTGTGTCTATGTACCCTCATAGGCCGTAAGCGGAGGCATTCCACAACGCGGTTGATGTATTAGAACTTTCTTCGCGATCCATCGATCAGGTACCGAACGTACGACACCTCCGAGTTCACAACATGTTCAGCTCGGTGACGTCCCTTGCCTTCTTGATCCAGCAAGACGTCGAGGTAGTAGATGAGTTCCGTCAGCACGACCGCATGGTGACGGTTATGGTGAAGTGATCTCCGCAGGGCTTCGCCTAAGCACTATGAAAATATGATTGGGGGAGTAAACGGCGGAGGGGGCGCGACAAACGGCTAGGCAATTGTCGGGGGTGTGCTAGGCTCCCCCCACCTCATATATATATGTGGGAGGGAGAGGGGAGAGTCCAAGGGGCGCCCCAAGTAGGTTCGAATCCTACTTGGGCTCCTACCCTTGGCCGCGCCCCCCTGCCATGTTTGTCGGAGGGGGAAGGAAAGAGGGGAGGGGGAGAGGGAAGTAAGGAGGAATAATATTCCACTCTTTCCATTCCCTTCCCCTCTTTCCTTCACTGCTAGGCCGGCCCATATGGGATTCGCACCAGCCCCTTGTGGCTGGTGCATTTCCCCTCTTGGCCCATAAGGCCCATATCTTTTGCCCGCGGGTGCCCAGAACCCCTTCCGATGACCTGATAAGTACTCGGTACACCCAGAAACACTTTCGGTGTATGGATTCCCTTGTCCTATATATCAATCTTTACCTCTCGACCATTTCGAGACTCCTCGTCATATCCGTGATCTCATCCAGGACTTCGAAAAACATTCAGTCACCAAATCACATAACTCATATAATACTATATCATCATCGAGCAATAAGCGTGCGGACCCTACGGGTTCATGAACTATGTAGACATGACTGATACACCTCTCCGGTCAATAACCAATAGAGGAACCTGGACGGCCATATTGGCTCCTACATATTCTATGAAGATCTTCTATCGGTCGAACTATTATGACAACATGGCTAATTCCCTTTGTCCATCGGTATGTTACTTGCCAGAGATTCGATCGTCGCTATCTTCATACCTAGTTCAATCTCGTTACTGGTAAGTCTCTTTACTTGTTCCATAATACATCACCTCATGACTAACTCCTTAATCGTTTGCTTCCAAGGTTATGATGTGTATTACAGAGAGGGCCCAGAGATACATCTATGATAATCAGAGTGACAAATCCTAATCTCGACCTATGCCAACTCAACAAACACCTTCGGAGATACCTTTAGAGCATCTTTATAATCACCCAGTTACATTGTGATGTTTGACAGCACACAAGGTATTCCTCCAGTATCCGGGAGTTACATAATCTGATAGGACAAGGAATATGTATTTGACATGGAGAAAGCAATAGAAATAATCTGAACAATCATAATGCTAAGCTAACAGATGGGCCTTGTCCATCACATCATTCTCCTAATGATGTGATCCCGTTATCAAATGACAACACACGAAACTTTAACCATCTTTGATCAATGAGCTATTCTAGTAGAGGCTTACTAGGCATACGATATTTGTTTATGTATTCACACATGTATTTAAGTTTCCGATCTATACAATTCTAGAATGAATAATACACCTTTATCATGAATAAGGAAATATAAAATAACAACATTATTATTTCCTCTAGGGCACATTTCCTTCAGTCTCCCACTTGCACTAGAGTCAATAATCTAGTTCACATCGCCATGTGATTGACACCCATAGTTCACATCGCCATGTGACCGATACCCAAAGAGTTTACTTCGGTCAATAATCTAGTTCACAGAACCATGTGATTAACACCCAAAGGGTACTAAGGTGTAATCATGTTTTGCTTGTGAGAGAAGTTTAGTCAACGGGTCTGCTACATTCAGATTTGTATGTATGTTGCAAATTTTTATGTCTACAATGCTCCGCATGGGGCTACACTAACTAATTGCTCCCACTTCCAATATGTATCCAAATTGAGACTTAGAGTCATCCGGATTGGTGTGAAATCTTGTATCGACATAACCTTTTACGACGAATTCTTTATCACCTCCATAACTGAGAAAAAATTCCTTAGTCCTCTTAGGTAACTAAGGATAATTTTGACCATTGTTCAGTGATCTACTCCTGGATCACTATTGTACCTCTTGCCAAACTCATGGCAAGTCACACAATAGGTCCGGTACACAACATGGCATACTTTATAGAACCTATGGCTGAGGCATAGGGAATGACTTTCATTCTCTCTCTATCTTCTACCGTGGTCGAGCTTTTGTGACACTCCAAAAAATTTATTTGGTTTTCAGCAAAAACTTTGTGGTTTTTGAAAAGAGACCATTTAAATTTTTTCCAGAAAACCTTCCTCTTAAAAACTTCCTTTTCTTTGGCAATGTTTTTATTTTTATTCAAGCTATGGTGTTTGATCTTTTGAAACTTCTTCTCTGTTGGTTCCCTCTCAAATTTATTTTGGGAGTTTAATATTTTTCTTTTAAAAAGAAACTCTATGAAAACTTGGGATTTTCATATCTTGAAAACCACCCATGACTTTGTATTTTGCCCATGTGGTAAAACCCCTCCAAAACCTCCCCTCCTCCTTGTAATCAACCTAAATTCTCTGTCCCAACTAATCCAAACAAGTTTTGGATTTTATCCTAATTTTCTTTTCACTCAAATCATTTCTGAAAATTATTTGGAGCCTGAGAGTTTTTCAAAGCAAGTACCCTTTTTCATTTGAGTTTTGACCTCAAACCAACTCTCCTGGAAAGTCCTTTGTACCCACAACCCAGAACAATCTTGATCCACTGCTTCTCTTTTCAAATTTTTCAAAATTCAGTCTCTGCAAGTTTGGACCAGATTTGCCAAATTTGGTGAAATTCATACCTACACTTCTCCAAAAATTTCACCAAAAATCAGGCAGCCTACTGGAGCAATGGGAAGCCACTCCACCAAAAATCAGCTCAAGGAAAAATCCCTACATGCCTAAAACATTCTGTCGAACACCTGAGCTGCACTGTTCCTTTGCAAATTCAGAAAATTCAGACTTCAGTGTCGTTTTTTGTCCGTCAGCTTCACTCACGCGTTGACAGTGCGCTTGGCGCGTTGCACGCGGCTTCTTCTCCATGGCCAGCACCCCCGCATGCGCGCTTGGCATCTTCCCTGCGTCGGTGGCGCCCCTGGCCGCCCGCGCCGGCGTGTCTTGCAGCGGCCGAACCCCCGTAACAGCCGACAGGGGACGGAACGGCGGCTCAACGCCGTTCGGTGCCGCCCAACGCCCCTCTGCCCTCCGCGTGGCCTCATGCATGCCAGCGCACACCCGTGGCACCGTCACCGTGGCCCGGCAAGCACGGGACATGCTCACTACCGCCGACGGGCCCGCGCCGCCCCATTCTGTCGAATTCGCCCATAGCACCAAAATCCCAGCTTGATTAGCACCTAAACGGAACCGTGGACCTCCATGATGACGCCCAACGTCCTAATTACCCCCGACCAAGCCCTGCGCCACCGTAACCTTCACCGGAGACCCCCGTTCACGGCCACTGCCTTGGGCCGCCTATAAAAAGGGCCCCCGAGCTCACCCTCGAGCACGCACCACCTCTACACCTCACCAAAGCTCTGCCAAGCCACCCGGAGGACCTCGAGGAGGTCTCCTCCCCCAACTCCGGCCACCCCGATCCGCCTCGGCCTCCACCGCGATTCGCTCCGGTGAGGCTGTCTCCGGCACCCAAACCCCGTCAGTTACTCCCTCTAGCACCCAGTAAGCTAACACCAGCATCAATTTGTCCTTCGCAGCTCTCTCCGACGAGGCCCTCGACCACCCGAGCCGCCGTCGGCCGGAGCAAAGCTCGCCGTCGACGTGGTACTCGTCGGCGACCACCACCACCACTAACCGACGCGGGAAGGTGCCCTGAACACGGAGGTACCCTCCGACCCCCCTGCCTCGCCGTGGATCGCCGCCGGCGACCACCGCGTCTCTCGGGCACCGGTGAAATCTGCCGCCCCGTTCGTATATTCAAACCTGACAGGCGGGACCCGCTGTCAGCCTCTCTGTCCTTTCTAAACGAAGCGTTTTTTGAAAACGCCTTCTGCCAAATGCGCTTTCCCTTTGGGCTGGCGTAGTTTCTGCCGAAGCATTTTCTGTTTTTATAAGCTAGCCCCTGGGAACTTTCTGTTTCATTACAGATGAGTCCCTGGGCAAAAACCTTTATAACTTTTATACAGAAAGGTATTTTTGATTGATTCTTTTTCTATTCTCTTTAAAATTTTGTCTAGTTTTTTATCAGGTTTATTTGAAA
This sequence comes from Triticum aestivum, assembly GCF_018294505.1. NCBI lineage: Eukaryota > Viridiplantae > Streptophyta > Magnoliopsida > Poales > Poaceae > Triticum > Triticum aestivum. Next base: position 231,190,253 of record NC_057804.1, on the reverse strand, counting down.
AATATTTGGAATACTTTCTGTGCACCCCTTGGTATTTACGATAGCGCATATATTTTCTTTATACCGTAGATACCGAAGGAGGTGACGGAGCCGCGAACTTCACCGAGCTAGGCTCCGACTACTCTGAACCAGGCAAGCATGTTTGAACTTTTGATATGATGAGTGTCTTGGCATGTTTTGCATTTAGTTAGTTTCATGGCATGTTGATGAGCACACCGATGGACCTTATTTTATGCAATGTTGAGGTAAGTTAGTTCGATGATCCATAAGTGGATGGATGTGAGTATGCATGGCCATGTGTTGGCATGAGGATGGGTAAGATGGCAGTGTTGTAGCATGCCAGGCTTATGCCAGACTATGTGACTTCAATGTCGACTCGTATCATTCCAGTTCCTTCTATTCTTCCTTCCTTGTACTACCACAGGTTTTCCGTAAGGAATATGGCTTAGTAAGTTGTAAACCGCTTTCCTGGTACACACCAAAAAGGAGAGGCCGTGATGATGGTTCCATGGCCCTGGATTAAAGCCAGTCATCCGGTCAGGGGGCATGGGTGTTTCCGGTTGGGACCGAGAGGGGGGCACCCCTTAGAGCGCGCGTATATAAATTTGATCCCATGCTATTCGAGATTGTGATCTCCCCGTCTCAAAAGTTTTCTTGGACGATGTCTAGGGTTATTCCTAGCATCGAGAGGTAGAATGGGTGTGTACTGGTTAGCTGTGTTTTCTCTCGAAAAAACGTAAACGGAACTAGTCCTTCGGGACTATGGAAATCCGTTGGCTGTGGGAAAAATTTTGTACAAACTCTGCAGAGTCATATATTCCTCCAAATCATCTATTCCATGTCCAAGATCGATATTATCTTATCCTGATCAAATGTCAGTTTTGATGACAGAGACTCCGGTGAATCGCATGAGTGCTAAGTCCGGTTAAATGATTATTCCTGTGAATGGACTAACCCATTTATTCTCATAAATTGAATGTTTATTATGAGTATTATTTACTTGTGAATGAAAGCCCTTTCTGCGATGTCGCTCAGACGTCCGACTGTGGCATTGTTGTATTTTACTTTCTTTTCAAGCCCTTTATGTGGTGTCGCTAAGACGCCCGACTGTGGAATTTCTTTTAAAGCCGTTTCTGTGATGTCGCCCCGACGTCCGACTGTGGCATTTCTTTTAAAGCCCTTTATGTGGTGTCGCTAAGACGCCCGACTATGGTATTTCTTTTAAAAGCCCTTTCTGAGATGTCGCCCCGACGTCC
>NC_057804.1:231178844-231188700 GCF_018294505.1 Triticum aestivum | reverse complement strand
CCGACGTCCGACTGTGGCATTTCTTTTAAAACCCTTTTTGTGGTGTCGCTAAGACGCCCGACTGTGGTATTTCTTTTAAAGCCCTTTCTGTGATGTCGCCCCGACGTCCGACTGTGGCATTTCTTTTAAAGCCCTTTATGTGGTGTCGCTAAGACGCCTGACTGTGGCATCATTTCCTTATATTTATTTGTTCACCTTTCGAGGCGTCGCTTCAGACACCCGATCGGTCTTCATTTATGTTTTGTGGGATTTCAGGCGGACTACCGCCGTTTCCCTTTTACTTACCTCGTTATGCTAATTTTTGATTATACATTGGTGAATTAATCATGAAGCATTCATGCATGCATTTGTTATATCTTACGTCCGAACTGTCTTGCGAGTACTTTCAAAGTACTCACTGGCTTGTTGATTTGGCCAGATGCTGACGAAGGCGATCTCATGGATGAAGAATTTGATAGCGAGTCCGACGCCTAGAGGAGTCCCAGTCAGTCTCGTACGACCCTGGATTTAGTCACTGTATTATATCCGCTTCCGCTACCAAATAAATTCATCGAGCCTCACCTCGACGCTCGATGAGATGACAGTTTTAGAGACTTGTATCTCTCTCCCCGCTGTGTTTTTCCACCACCACCCTATCCTCGAGTCAGTAGTATGCCTCCACACCACTGTGTCATGTCCGCCAATATGTATATTTATTGGCGTGCTTGTAATAATTTGGTTGAACAGCCGTAGTTTGACCCTGTAATATATTTTATGCTACTGGCTTATTGTATCAAGAATTTGTCTACCAGTGAGGAGGATTTCTCTCATACTGGACTCAAAAGATTGGTTTCTCAATAAATATTTTTATTAGAAAACCGGTCGTGACAAGCTTGGTACCAGAGCCAGGCTGACTGTAGGAAGCCACTAGGTGCGATCGCTAATTGGTTATTAGCATGATTGAGCCTTTCCATATTTTCTTGATTGTAGTCATTTTCTGTCAGTCAGCATAAATTTATGATCTGACCATGCAGAATTTTTGCCTACTTTTGTAGATGGCCGACAACAGCTGCGAGTCTCAGACCTTCGCCAACGTGCCCGATGGGTTCGTCAAGCTTCTTTCCTTCATCGTTCAGGTCGCGATGGGGCCATCTGTGCGCCCAGTCTTCACACTCTGCCAACACCGAGTCAACGACAGTCTGACCATGCACCAGGCCACGGTGCAGTTCAAGGGAGGGCGTGGTGAGTTACGCCGCTTCCGGTTCTTGGGAAGAGCCATGCCTATGGAGAGGCATGCTATGCAGATGGCAGCCCGCGAGGCGATAGCTCGTCTCAGGGATGTCCTCCCCGTGATGAAGACTCGTCGTTACCGTTATCTTCCGTGCCATGTGCCTTACACCAGTCACTACGCATACTCCTGCCCAGAGGAGAACTAGACGAGGCTTTTGAGATGCTCATTGAGTATCTCCGGGCCCTGGAGGTAGCCTTCGACAACCTGGCGGACGACTTCGTGGCTGCCCGCATGGACTCAGTTCATGGCTGTGCTGCCAACAGGAGGGAGCTCCTACCCACCGCACCGCCACTGACTTTGGTCTCGTCCTCAGCACCTTATACGCCTACTCGTCGCCTACCTTCTACCGAAGAATTCAACCAAGTCATTGCACCCACTCCAGCGCGCACTGCACCACCCTTCGCACCCACTCCTATTCGTGTTGTTCCGCCCCTGGCAACCGCTCCGTCCACTCTGCGCAACACTACACGTATGGAGCCTATTAGCGAGGAGGAAGTCAAGTCCCCAACCTCGCTACGCCTCGCCCTCGGCAGGGCAAAGGAGGTCGTCAACATCTCCGCCTGAGTACGCTTAGCCGCCATGTAATGTACCGCCTTGTATAATATGTTTATATGTGCATAGGTTGTGAGAAGTAGCCTGTTTGCGCATCAGGTAGGATCTGGAGAAGTGCACTAGCCTAAATAACATGTCAGGATTATGTACGCATATCCTGAGTGATGTATTGTATAATTATCGCCCGCGTGTAAGATATGTAATGAGCAGTCCTTCTCCGTGCGCAATTCGATTTGTTTTCTTAAATGATCTTGGTCATTTAAATTATTTGCCATCCTTGTGCAATTTTGGATTTGTTTTTTTTGCGACCATCTTCGCTTTTCTTATGAGTTTTACAAAATATATCCCCAGAGTGAAAAAAATGTCTCGTCCTTGGACTTGCTCCATGCCTACTCCGCCGGAGGAAGATTATGACACTCAACCAGGCAACAATTTCACACAAGGGCAGTCGAGTCAATAGAACAGTGAAACGGCACTTTCCCAAATGTGCCGCCTTTATGAACAGAGTCAGCAACAACATCGTGAAATGATGAACCAAGTCATCAACATGGGAAATCACCATGGACAGTATCAGCAGCATTCCAAGTTATCTGAGCTACAGAAGACACGTCCTCAAACATTTTCTCATACTGACAAGCCTCTTGAAGCCGAGGATTCGCTTCGAGATATGGAGAGAAAATTAATTGTTGCAAAATGTTCAGATCTCGAGAAAGTACTATATGCTCCGCACTATCTCACAGGAGCAGCTGCATCATGGTGGGAGAATTTTCTGCACATGCACCCCAACGAAAATGACCTGGGATGATTTCAAGGAAGGTTTCCGTGGTGCACACATTCCCAAGAGTATTATGAAAATTAAGAAGAGAGAGTTCGATGACCTCAAACAAAGGAACATGACAGTGCCGGAATACAACGGTCAATTTACTCTATTGTCCCGCTATGCCAATGAAGAACGTATGACTGAAAGCAAGAAGATGGAGAAATTCCTTGACAGTCTGGCGCCCGCGCTTAAATGCCAACTGGTCGTGCACACTTTTCCTGATATTAAAACACTGGTGGACAAAGCCATTACTCTGGAAAATGAGAGACGCAGTCTGGAAGATATCCGCAAGCGAAAAAGGGACCAGACTAACCATGCTCGCAATCACCGAAGCAGGACGGATTTTCAAAAGGGTGGGACACACAAATCCTCATCCAATGTCTCACGCCCAATCAAGAATTTTCATGCAAGGGACAAGGAATTCACCTATCGCCCCGGCGTTACTTGTTACGCTTGTGGAGAAGAAGGGCACTATGCCAAACAGTGCCCCAAGCCAAGGAACTCAACCCCAAAACCGACCAACGGCGGCAACAATCCAGCGCCCAAGCGAAACAATTTCAATCCCAACAATAACCACAGGAAGGGTCATCTGAACCACGTAACCAAAGAGGAGGCACAAAATGCTCCTGATATCGTACTCGGTACGTTTCCTGTCAACACAATACCTGCAATGGTTTTTTTTTATTCTGGAGCTTCTCACTCTTTCATTTCAAAAAGTTTTGCTTTGCAAAATAATTTTTCGATGCTTCCTTTGGAGAAATCCATGATCATCAAGTCCCCGGGGATTCAGCAAGTTACTCAGAATTACTGTCAGAATGTGGTCATTGAGTTCGAAGAATTGGAGTTTCACGCAAATCTTATTGTGTTGGAAAATAAAGGACTGGATGTCATCCTAGGGATGGATTGGCTAACCACCAACAAGGGGTTTATCGACTGTTTCAACAGGACCATAATTCTCACACACCACCAAGGGAAGACAATAAGGGTATCAGCCAAGGAAGGAAAAATACCCCGGCAACCGAGATTAAATAAGGTGGACGTTTCTGAGCTAAACAAGGTTCCAGTAGTGTGTGAATTTCCAGATGTATTCCCTGAAGAGCTACCAGGCATGCCACCAGACCGAGAGATAGAATTCAGCATTGAGCTCGCACCAGGAACCACCCCCATATACAAGAAACCGTACCGAATGGCACCATCCGAATTAGTTGAGCTGAAGAAACAAATAAAGGAATTGCTAGACAAAGGATACATTCGAGCCAGCTCCTCACCTTGGGGATCACCAATTTTATTTGCCAAAAAGAAGGATGGAACGCTGAGATTGTGTATTGACCATCGAGCACTTAACATGGTCACAGTAAAAAACAAATACCCGATGCCAAGGATAAACGATTTGTTTGATCAACTCGCTCAGGCCAAGGTATTCTCAAAAATTGACTTAAGGTCAGGATACCATCAATTGAAGGTACGAACGGAAGATATCCCCAAAACAGCCTTCACCTCCAGATATGGACTGTACGAGTTCACGGTGATGCCATTTGGATTAACTAACGCCCCAGCATATTTTGTTCACCTCATGAACAAAGTATTTATGATGTTTATGGACAAGTTCGTCGTGGTATTCATCGACGATATTCTGGTATACTCCAAGACACCAGAAGAGCACGCAGAACATCTCAGGATTGTGCTAGGAGAGCTCAGAAAACACCAATTGTATGCCAAGTTCAGCAAGTGCGAATTTTGGCTAAGACAAGTAGGCTTTCTAGGCCACGTACTGACCCAAGACGGTATCGCAGTGGACCCAGAGAAAGTCAAGGCCGTACTTGGCTGGAAGTCACCAGCAGCGTAACGGACATACGGAGTTTCTTGGGAATGGCAGGATATTACCGCAGATTTATTGAAGGATTTTCCACCATAGCCAAGCCTATGACGCAGTTACTCAAGAAAGATAAGAAGTTTGAATGGACAGAAGCCTGCAAGAAAAGTTTCCAAGAACTAAAACGGAAGTTAACAACAACACCGGTATTAATTGTACCCGACATACACAAGAATTTTGAAGTATATTGTGATGCGTCCAGAAAGGGTCTCGGATGCGTGTTGATGCAGGAAGGCAAGGTTGTCGCCTACGCTTCAAGACAACTTCGCAAGCATGAGGAAAATTATCCCACTCATGACTTATAAATGGCAGCAGTTATTCATGCACTCAAGGAATGGAAGCATTTCTTACTTGGGAATCGATGTGAAATATATACGGATCACAAAAGTCTCAAATATATTTTCACATAGCCAGAACTAAACTTACGGCAACGACACTGGTTGGAGTTGGTAAAGGATTATGATGTTGGTATCCATTACCATCCAGGGAAAGCAAATGTAGTGGTCGATGCCCTTAGTCGGAACCCCAGCTCCGACGAAAACAATCTGCACAGCTTGAGGCCCGAATTCCAACAAGAATTTGCCAAGCTCAACTTGATAATGGTAGCAGAAGGCACCATATCAAACTTGGAAATACAACCCGACCATGTGGGGAAAATTAAAGGAGCTCAGCCCGGTCACACCAGCATCGAAGGCATCAAAAGAAAGTTGAGTATGGGCAAGGCCTCGGAATTCGTCATAGACAATGAAGGAATATTATGGTACGGAGAAAGGCTCTGCGTGCCAAACATAGAAGACCTTAAACAACAAATTTTAGCTGAAGCCCACACCGCCCCGTACTCGATCCACCCTGGAGGAACCAAAATGTATAAAGATATTCAGGAAAGATTTTGGTGGCATGGTATGAAGAGGGACATAGCCACCTTCATTGCATGTTGCGACTCATGTCAACACATAAAATCTGAGCATCAGAGACCAACCGGACTACTGCAACTGAACAAAATACCTGAGTGGAAATCGGACTACCTCGGTCACGACATGGGAATGATGCCATATGGGTCATCACTGACAGGTTAACCAAAGTGGCACACTTTATTCCAATAAAGACGACACACACCACTCAGAGGCTTGCCAGGATTTATCTTTCCCGCATAGTTTGTCTGCACGGTGTCCCGAAGACTATAATATCCGACAGAGGCACTCAGTTCATCTCAAGATTTTGGGACCATTTACAACAGGCTCTGGGAACCCAACTAGCCTTCAGTACCGCATACCACCCACAGACTGATGGACAGACTGAACGCGTAAACCAAATTTTAGAAGACATGCTGAGAGCATGTGTCCTCACCTATGGAACCAGTTGGGAAGAAAGCCTGCCATATGCCGAGTTCGCATACAACAACAGTTACCAGGCCAGCCTGCAAATGGCTTCTTTTGAAGCCCTATACGGACGGAGATGTCGTACCCCGCTAAATTGGTCAGAGACAGGAGACAGCCGTATCTTCGGCCCAGACATGCTCAAAGAAGCCGAGGAAAAAGTCAAGCTAATCAGGGACTGACTCAAGACCGCTCAAAGCCGACAGAAAAGTTATTACGATCAGAAACATCGTGGGGTAAATTTTGAACCCGGTGAATTCGTGTACCTACGAGTATCACCTATGAGGGGACTGCAACGGTTTAAGATTAAAGGAAAGCTAGCACCAAGATTCATTGGACCATTCTGCATAGTGGCACGAAGAGGCACTGGAGCCTACCAGCTAGACTTACCCGAAGACTTGTCCGACATTCACGACGTGTTCCACGTCTCTCAATTAAGGAAGTGCGTAAGCAAACCAGAGAAGCAAGTATCCCATGAGAACATTGACGTACAGCCAGACCTCACTTATCGGGAACGCCCAGTAAAAATATTAGAGGAGTCTGAAAGGAGGACCCGACAGAAGACCATCAAGTTTTTCAGAGTTCAGTGGAGCAACCACACCGAAAGCGAAGCAACTTGGGAAAGAGAGGATTTTCTTCGGACAGAGCATCCACACTTATATGAGGAACAGTTGAAATCTCGGGGACGAGATTTTTCCTAAGGGGGTAGGTGTTGTGACACTCCAAAATTTTTATTTGGTTTTCAGCAAAAACTTTGTGGTTTTTGAAAAGAGACCATTTAAAATTTACCTTCCTCTTAAAAACTTCCTTTTCTTTGGCAAGGTTTTTATTTTTATTCAAGCTATGGTGTTTGATCTTTTGAAACTTCTTCTCTGTTGGTTCCCTCTCAAATTTATTTTGGGAGTTTAATATTTTTCTTTTAAAAAGAAACTCTATGAAAACTTGGGATTTTCATATCTTGAAAACCACCCATGACTTTGTATTTTGCCCATGTGGTAAAACCCCTCCAAAACCTCCCCTCCTCCTTGTAATCAACCTAAATTCTCTGTCCCAACTAATCCAAGCAAGTTTTGGATTTTATCCTAATTTTCTTTTCACTCAAATCATTTCTGAAAATTATTTGGAGCCTGAGAGTTTTTCAAAGCAAGTACCCTTTTTCATTTGAGTTTTGACCTCAAACCAACTCTCCTGGAAAGTCCTTTGTACCCACAACCCAGAACTATCTTGATCCACTCCTTCTCTTTTCAAATTTTTCAAAATTCAGTCTCTGCAAGTTTGGACCAGATTTGCCAAATTTGGTGAAATTCATACCTACACTTCTCCAAAAATTTCACCAAAAATCAGGCAGCCTACTGGAGCAATGAGAAGCCACTCCACCAAAAATCAGCTCAAGGAAAAATCCCTACATGCCTAAAACATTCTGTCGAACACCTGAGCTGCACTGTTCCTTTGCAAATTCAGAAAATTCAGACTTCAGTGTCGTTTTTCGTCCGTCAGCTTCACTCACGCGTTGGCAGTGCGCTTGGCGCGTTGCACGCGGCTTCTTCTCCCTGGCCAGCACCCCCGCACACGCGCTTGGCGTCTTCCCTGCGTCGGTGGCGCCCCTGGCCGCCCGCGCCGGCGTGTCTTGCGGCGGCCGAACCCCCGTAACAGCCGACAGGGGACGGAACGGCGGCTCAACGCTGTTCGACGCCGCCCAATGCCCCTCTGCCCTCCGCGTGGCCTCATGCATGCCAGCGCACGCCCGTGGCACCGTCACCGTGGCCCGGCAAGCACGGGACGTGCTCACTGCCGCCGACGGGCCCGCGTCGCCCTGTTCTGTCGAATTCGCCCATAGCACCAAATCCCAGCTCGATTAGCACCTAAACGGAACCGTGGACTTCCACGATGACGCCCAACGTCCTAATTACCCCCGACCAAGCCCTGCGCTGCCGTAACCTTCACCGGAGACCCCCGTTCACGGCCACCGCCTCGGGCCGCCTATGAAAAGGGCCCCCAAGCTCACCCTCGAGCACGCACCACCTTTACACCTCACCAAAGCTCTGCCAAGCCACCCAGAGGACCTCGAGGAGGTCTCCTCCCCCAACTCCGGCCGTCCCAATCCGCCTCGGCCTCCAGCATGATTCGCCCCGGTGAGGCTATCTCCAGCGCCCAAACCCCATCAGTTATTCCCTCTAGCACCCAGTAAGCTAACGCCAGCATCAATTTGTCCTTCGCAGCTCTCTCCGACGAGTCCCTCGACCACCCGAGCCGCCGTCCGCCGGAGCAAAGCTCGCCGTCGACGTGGTACTCGCCGGCGACCACCACCACCACCAACCGATGCGGGAAGGTGCCCTGAACACGGAGGTACCCTCCGATCCCCCTGCCTCGCCGTGGATCGCCGCCGGCGACCCCCGCGTCTCTCGGGCACCGGCGAAATCTGCCGCCCCGTTCGTATATTCAAACCTGACAGGCGGGATCCGCTGTCAGCCTCTCTGTCCTTTCTAAACGAAGCGTTTTCTGAAAACGCCTTCTGCCAAATGCGCTTTCCCTTTGGGCTGGCGTAGTTTCTGCCGAAGCGTTTTCTGTTTTTATAAGCTAGCCCCTGGGAACTTTCTGTTTCATTACAGATGAGTCCCTGGGCAAAAACCTTTATAACTTTTATACAGAAAGGTATTTTTTATTGATTCTTTTTCTGTTATCTTTAAAATTTTCTCTAGTTTTTTATCAGATTTATTTGAAAAATATTTGGAATACTTTCTGTGCACCCCTTGGTATTTACGATAGCGCATATATTTTCTTTATACCGTATATACCGAAGGAGGTGACGGAGCCACGAACTTCACCGAGCTAGGTTCCGACTACTCTGAACCAGGCAAGCATGTTTGAACTTTTGATATGATGAGTGTCTTGGCATGTTTTGCATTTAGTTAGTTTCATGGCATGTTGATGAGCATACCGATGGACGTTATTTTATGCAATGTTGAGGTAAGTGAGTTCGATGATCCATAAGTGGATGGATGTGAGTATGCATGGCCATGTCTTGGCATGAGGATGGGTAAGATGGCAGTGTTGTAGCATGCCAGGCTTATGCCAAACTATGTGACTTCAATGTCGACTCGTATCATTCCAGTTCCTTCCATTCTTCCTTCCTTGTACTACCACAGGTTTTCCGTAAGGAATATGGCATAGTAAGTTGTAAACCGCTTTCCTGGTACACACCAAAAAGGAGAGGCCGTGATGATGGTTCCATGGCCCTGGATTAAAGCCAGTCATCCGGTCAGGGGGCATGGGTGTTTCCGGTTGGGACCGAGAGGGGGGCACCCCTTAGAGCGCGCGTATATAAATTTGATCCCATGCTATTCAATATTGTGATCTCCCCGTCTCAAAAGTTTTCTTGGACGATGTCTAGGGTGATTCCTAGCATCGAGAGGTAGAATGGGTGTGTACTGGTTAGCTGTGTTTTCTCCCGAAAAACCATAAACAGAACTAGTCCTTCGGGGCTACGGAAATCCGTTGGCTGTGGGAAAAATTTTGTACAAACTCTGCAGAGTCATATATTCCTCCAAATCATCTATTCCATGTCCAAGATCGATATTATCTTCTCCTGATCAAATGTCAGTTTTGATGACAGATACTCCGGTGAATCGCATGAGTGCTAAGTCCGGTTAAATGATTATTCATGTGAATGGACTAACCCATTTATTCTCATAACTTGAATGTTTATTATGAGTATTATTTACTTGTGAATGAAAGCCCTTTCTGCGATGTCGCTCAGACGTCCGACTGTGGCATTGTTGTATTTTACTTTCTTTTCAAGCCCTTTATGTGGTGTCGCTAAGACGCCCGACTGTGGCATTTCTTTTAAAGCCCTTTCTGTGATGTCGCCCCGACGTCCGACTGTGGCATTTCTTTTAAAGCCCTTTATGTGGTGTCGCTAAGACGCCCGACTGTGGTATTTCTTTTAAAAGCCCTTTCTGTGATGT